>NW_028170852.1:0-11755 GCF_963971535.1 Notolepis coatsorum | reverse complement strand
TAACATATACTGTAACTTCTCCTTACCTTCTATCATAACATATACTGTAACTTATCCTTACCTTCTATCATAACATATACTGTAACTTCTCCTTACCTTCTATCATAACATATACTGTAACTTCTCCTTACCTTCTATCATAACATATACTGTAACTTATCCTTACCTTCTATCATAACATATACTGTAACTTCTCCTTACCTTCTATCATAACATATACTGTAACTTCTCCTTACCTTCTATCATAACATATACTGTAACTTCTCCTTACCTTCTATCATAACATATACTGTAACTTCTCCTTACCTTCTATCATAACATATACTGTAACTTCTCCTTACCTTCTATCATAACATATATTGTAACTTATCCTTACCTTCTATCATAACATATATTGTAACTTCTCCTTACCTTCTATCATAACATATACTGTACTGTAACTTATCCTTACCTTCTATCATAACATATACTGTAACTTATCCTTACCTTCTATCATAACATATACTGTAACTTATCCTTACCTTCTATCATAACATATATTGTAACTTCTCCTTACCTTCTATCATAACATATACTGTAACTTCTCCTTACCTTCTATCATAACATATATTGTAACTTCTCCTTACCTTCTATCATAACATATACTGTAACTTCTCCTTACCTTCTATCATAACATATACTGTAACTTATCCTTACCTTCTATCATAACATATACTGTAACTTCTCCTTACCTTCTATCATAACATATACTGTAACTTCTCCTTACCTTCTATCATAACATATACTGTAACTTCTCCTTACCTTCTATCATAACATGTTCTACAGCTGCTCATCCTCCTACCTTGCACTACAACATATACTACAATCGTTGTCTTTCTGCTTTACATGATACTGTAGACTACAGTTGTTACCTACCCCACCATACACAACAACTTGCAACTACAGTCGCTCTGTACCCTGCTGTACACTGTATCATACATTACACTATATCATACATTACACTGTATCATACATTACACTATATCATACATTACACTATATCATACATTACACTATCATACATTACACTATATCATTACATTACACTATAGCATACATTACACTATATCATACATTACACTATATCATTACATTACACTATATCATACAATACACTATATCATACATTACACTATATCATACAATACACTATATCATACAATACACTATATCATACATTACACTATATCATTACATTACACTATATCATTACATTACACTATATCATACATTACATTACACTATATCATTACATTACACTATATCATACATTACACTATATCATTACATTACACTATATCATACAATACACTATATCATACATTACATTACACTGTATCATACATTACACTATATCATACATTACATTACACTGTATCATACATTACACTATATCATACATTGTGTGACTATATCATACATTACGTGACTATATCACACATTACACTATATCATACATTACGTGACTATATCATACATTACACTATATCATTACATTACACTATATCATTACATTACACTATAAGATAAGATAAGATAAGATAAGATATTCCTTTATTGATCCCCTTGGGGAAATTCAGGCATCATAGCAGCATGGGGGGGAGGGGGGGGGGGGGGTACAGGTAGTAAAACAACACAGTATACAGGTAGTAAAAAACAACACAGGCAGTGTAAACAATTTGATCAATATGGTCAATATAATTTACTATCTGACTAGCTGAGGAATATTCACATTATTCACAGTGTCACATAAGGTGCAGTATGCATGAGGTAGTGTTATAATTTACTATCTACTGAGTATACATTATTGACAGTATCACGGTATCCACTGAAATATACATTATTCACAGTATCACAGTATCCACATAGGGTGCAGTAAGCCTAAGGTAGTGTAGGTTGTCCTCCTTGGGTTCCTATAAGTCCCAGGTCAATGTCTGGTAGCAGTCGCTGTCGCTGCCCCCTGTTGTGGAGCCTGGAGGCTGCTAGTCACTGCCCACTGTTGTGGAGCCTGATGGCCGCTGGTATGAAGGACTGTCCGAGGCGGTTAGTTGAGTGTCGGGGGGGAATGAGTCTGTGGCTGAACGAGCTTCTCATCTTGACTAGCTCGTCGTAGAGGGGGTGGTAGGGGTTCTCCATGATGGCATCCAGCTTCCTTATCATCCCCCTCTCTACCATCACCTGAATGAATGAATGAATGAATGAAAACTTTATTAACAGATTGCAGAATGGGTACAGTACAGTACAGCTCAATACATACAATTGTTAAGGGGATGCAGACCAGAGAAAGACTTTCGTCTTGTTTACATCAGGGTCCCCCATTTTCAATTCATCGTAAACCTCAAGTCTAGGTAGCTCGACTCCCACCACGGAGCTAGCCTTCCTCACCAGCTTGTTGAGCTTGTTGGTGTCCCTTGAGTTGATGTAGCCTCCCCAGCATGCCACAGCATAGAAGAGGATGCTGGCCACAACAGACTGGTAAAAAGATATATAGCATTACATTACACTATATTATACATTACATTACACTATATCATACATTACACTATAGCATACATTACACTATATCATACATTACACTATATCATTACATTACACTATATCATACATTACACTATATCATACATTACACTATATCATTACATTACACTATATTATTACATTACACTATATTATTACATTACACTATATCATACATTACACTATATCATACATTACATTACACTGTATCATACATTATTACACTATATCAGGGGTGGCCAACCCGCGGCTCGCGAGCCGCATGCGGCTCTTTGCCCGTCAATGTGCGGCTCTTCCATCCATAAAAAAAAATAAAAAAAATTTTTTTTTTTTTCTTTTTACTTTTTTTTTTTTTTTTTTTTACCTTTTTTTTTATGTCACTCATTCCATAAGGACGTAGAATAAACATTTAATTTTTTTTTTTAATTGTCCATTTGCATGTTCTTGGTATCTGAATCTAGGGACATATATGGATCAGTGTCAGAAATAGTGTGTCTGTTACTAGGCTTGAGAAAATTGTAATGAACCAAAGGAGAATATCAATTCTATTTAAAACATTTTTTATCTTTGACTGTGAATAACACCATGCTAAAATTCACCAGACCTGAAAAATCTAAGCAAATGAATAAAGGGAAGATGATTAAACAGAAGGTTTTGTAGATACAGTACTGAATTCTGCCATCTTTTTTATAATGTAAATTTCTCCACCATTTTTCATCATATTGCAACACCGTTTTTTGCAAGACGTTCACAGAAAGGTAGAGAAACTAACTGCGTTCTGTTTTATGGCAACAACGTTCAGGTTTGTGGGAGATAATCCGAAAAAATAAGAGAAATTAAAAAGTAAATCCAGAAGTCAGATGATTGACAGGGGCTGGTGTGAGCTGGGTAGGGTAGTTTTTCGAAATTTGAAAGCCCTGAGTCTCTTCCTTCAAAAGACTACACTCACTTTTGGCTGTGCCACTTCTTCCTGTCAATATGCGTCGGTTTCCGACTCAATGCCCTGAGATTTCTATAATCTTATATTTCACTAATAACAGTTAAAATAATTGGTAAACAAACGTAATGCTGAAAATATACACTTTTACTGTATATCTCGGGCTTAAGAGGTTAACCCTGTGAGGCCCAAATTAAAAAGAAATTAGCAACTTCAGAGGCCAGAGGGTGGGACATATAAACACATTTACTATAAAATAGCATTGTGAGGCTGAACAACAGGACCAATTGACTATACATGTGCTTAAAGGGGAACTATCTTATAAATGGCCTTTTTCAGTGTTTACCATTGTTTCTTAGCTATGTGGACTTATATTAATAGGATATATGTCTCTAATTCTCATATTGGCGCATTCTTCCAATTCTCCTCTCACAATATTCACTCTCACTGAACTGAGTCATCTGAAAATGTGCATATCTGTGATGTCAGAGATTTCTCAGCTGCATAATAATGTGGCAGTTGATGTGGCACTTGGCACCAGGCCACACAGTGGTTGGCGCCCAGCCTCAAAAACGGCTTAAGATCTTGAGGTAGAAAAATGCGTTTTTTAGTACTTGATTAGAAATACAAAACAATGCATTTCTTTTTGAAAAAACCTAGGTGTTCCATAGACTCACAGGAATTGTGTAAAAGTGCCCAAATAGTGAAAGAAATAGTAAAATAGTTCCCCTTTAACATTTTTTAAATAAACATTATTTTTTTAAATGGCTAAAAGTGATTTTGTAATTTTGCAACCGTGGGTCTCACAGGGTACTTTTAACCCTGTGAGGCCCAAATAAAAAAGACATTAGCAACTTCAGAGGCCAGAGGGTGAGACCTATAAACACATGAAGGGTGCCGTGACTGAAAAAAAATGTTGAGAAACGCTGGTATATGGTGTGGCTCTTTGTGGTACCACAGTCATTTTTGTGGCTCTTAGTCTCTGACTGGTTGGCCACCCCTGCACTATATCATACATTGCGTGACTATATCATACATTACACTATATCATTACATTACACTATATCATTATATTACACTATAGCATTACATTACACTATATCATACATTACACTATATCATACATTACACTATATCATACATTACACTATATCATTACATTACACTATATCATTACATTACACTATCATTACATTACACTATATCATACATTACATTACACTATATCATTACATTACACTATATCATACATTACACTATATCATACATTACATTACACTATATCATACATTACACTATATCATTACATTACACTATATCATACATTACATTACACTATATCATACATTACACTATATCATTACATTACACTATATCATACATTACATTACACTATATCATACATTACACTATATCATTACATTACACTATATCAGGGGTGGCCAACCAGTCAGAGACTAAGACCCACAAAAATTACTGTGGTGACCACAAAGAGCCACACCATATATATACCAGCATTTCTCAACCTTTTTTCCAGTCATGGCACCATTCATGTGTTCATAGGTCCCACCCTCCGGCCTCTGAAGTTGCTAATGACTTTTTTATTTGGGCCTTACAGGATTAACCTCTTAAGCCCGAGTGGTCCGGTACTGGACCGCAAATTACATCAGGCCATAAATCCATCTGTACAGAATGTATGAATTAATGTTGTGTATTCATTTCAAATGTAGCCAAGAGTAAAGACCTTAACCCTGTCAAAACAACAGTCAACGTGTATATTTTCAGCATTACGCTTGTTTACCAATGCTTGTAACTGTTATTAGTGAAATATATGATTATAGAAATCTCAGGGCATTGAGTCGGAAACCGGCACATATTGACGAGAGGAAGTGGCGCAGCCAAAAGTGAGTGTAGTCTTTTTTTCTACTTTTTTCTCCTCCTGTTTTTCTGTAATTTGCTCCCATCCCAATTTAGTTGTTATGCCAATTCCCCCCTCCCCTTCCTGGTAGTTGCTTGCATGTGCCCCCCACTGGTCGGTCTAGGGAGGGTTGATAGATACTATCACATGTCCCCTCCGATACATGCAGAGTCAGCCAGCCACTTCTTTTCACCTGCCAGCGCGGACTCTCATTGGTGAGGTGTAACGTGTGGGAGGCTCACACTACCCTCACCATCTCCCTTCCTCGCTGTGCAGGCGCACTGACCGACCTGTAGGAGTCACTGTTTACAACGACCAGATTACCACCCACCGGCTTCCCTCCCGCTGACTCTGCCAATTGAGCCAGTATGACGGCCGGCCAAGCTGGAGGCAACGCTGACAGCCGGATTCGATACCAGTGTCTCTCGCGTTGGTGATGAGCGCTTAGTCTGCTGCGCCACCCAGCCGCCTGAGTGTAGTCTTTTGAAGGAAGAGACCCAGAGCTTTTGATGGGCTTTCAAATTTTGAAAAACTACACTACCCAGCTCACACCAACCCCTGTCAATCATCTGACTTCTGGATAAACTTTTTTATTTCTCTTATTTTTCGGGATTATCTCCCACAAACCTGAACGTTATTGCCATCATACAGAACACAGTTGGTTTCTATACCTTTCTGTGAACGTCTAGCAAAAAACGGCGTTGCAATCTGATGAAAAATCTTGGAGAAATTTACATTATAAAAAAGTAACTGTACTTGTGAATCACACCTGGTGATACTAAATCCAGATTGAACTCTGCCATTGGAAAGGGGAGATTTGGCCCGATCCATAGATGTGCGACTTGGCCATAATAAGGTCATTTATAGGCCTGATATTCTATAATCATATTTCAAATTGCATGTGTTCGGATGGCAGAATTCAGTACTGTATCTACAAAACCTTCTGTTTAATAATCTTCCCTTTATTAATTTACTTAGATTTTTCAGGTCTGGTCAATTTTAGCATGGTGTTATTCATAGTCAAAGATAAACAAATATATATATAATTGAATTGATATTCTCCTTTGGTTCATTACAATTTACTCAAGCCTAGTAACATACACAATATTTCTGACACTGGGAATACATTCCCTGAGATCCATAGATGTCCCTAGATATATATATATTTTTTATTTAATGGAGGGAGGAGCTACACATTTGCGGGCAAAGAGCCGCATGCGGCTTGCGAGCCGCGGGTTGGCCACCCCTGCACTATATCATTACATTACACTATATCATTATATCATTACATTACACTATATCATTACATTACACTATATCATTACATTACACTATATCATACATGCAGGGGTGTAAAGTACTTGAGTAATTGTACTTCGTTACAATACTTAAGTACTGTTTTTGGGGATTTGTACTTTACTCAAGTATTATTAGGTTTGTATACTTGTACTTTTACTCAATTACATTTCAAAGAAAAAAAACATACTTTTTACTCCTTACATAAAATGCAGACCTACAAATTACAAAGTACAAATCTTGCAGGTCCAACTATTTTAATTAGTATATTTGTTTCTCTGGCCGAACTAACATTAACATTATTAATCCTGCGGCGCACTTTATTTAAAAACAGCCAATCAAATCCCCATCAATGGAAAATGAACCCGCCCATACCCATGCTGATTGGTCCTTGTGCAAGAGTAGAAAGCGGGGATCTTTGATTAAACACATGCTATCCGAAGTTTTTACTTTTACTTTTTAGTACTTAAGTACATTTAAAAGTAGAAACTTTTTTACTTTTACTCAAGTGTGTTTTTAGCCAGATACTCTGACTTTTACTTGAGTACGATTTTGAGACGGTACCCATACTTTCACTTACGTTTTATTTCTGGGTACTTTTTACACCCTTTTACATTACATTATATCATTACATTACACTATATCATTACATTACACTATATCATTACATTACACTATAGCATTGCATTACACTATATCATTACATTACACTATATCATTACATTACACTATATCATACATTACACTATATCATTACATTACACTATATCATACATTACACTATATCATATATTACACTATCATACATTACACTATATCATCAAATTACACTATATCATACATTACACTATATCATACATTACACTATACAGTATCATTACACTATATCATCAAATTACACTATATCATACATTACACTATACAGTATCATTACACTATATCATCAAATTACACTATATCATACATTACACTATACAGTATCATTACACTATATCATCAAATTACACTATACAGTATCATCACACTATATAATTGCATTACACTATATCATACATTACATTATACTAGAGCTGGGCATAGATACATTTTTTTAATCTAGATTAATCTACCTGCAATCCTGGAATTAATCTAGATTAATCTAGATTAAAATGGCTAAAGACAAATAAGTCTGCCGAAGGCATTCACAATATGTGTGTTCTACCCAAATAATGACCAGAGGAGGAGATTCATCCTCTCCTCTTCATCTGAGGAGTCACTAGCTGTTCTATCTCCTTGTTCAACAGCATGAACATGTCTCTTCTTTTTGTAATTTCCAGTGTTTCTTTTAAAACCAGATTTATCGTAATTTTCTGTGCCCTTCCTTTGATGCCATTTCCATTGTTACACTGATATCGACAGCTCTCTCCTGTGTCAAATCACTCTCTGTCAGTAGTTTCTTCTGTGCACCTTCATTTCTTAATCCACACACAAGCCTGTCTCTCAATGTGTCTTTTAGTGAATCTCTAAATTCACAATGCTGCTGACTGGTTGCTCACACACAGACTGCTGCAGAAGCAGGTTTCTCAACAAATTCAGTGCAAGCTCAGTGTAACAGTTCCATGAATGAATGAAAACTTTATTTAACAGATTGCAGAATGGGTACAATACAGTACGGCTCAATACACACAATTGTTAAGGGGATGCAGACCAGAGAAAGACGTTTGTCTTGTTTACATCAGGGTCCCCCATTTTCATTTCATATTGCTCCACATTGTCATCAAACGGTCCAATATTTCCAATAACCCAAGCCATTTCTGTTGTAAACACTCACAATAGTCCAGTCAATCCTTCCTTTAGTGTGTAAAGTGGATGTCCTCCTCTTGTAGATGTTTCCAAGAGCAACGTGAGCTAACATGCTAACTCGCTAAGCTAACGTTAATAATGTAAACAAAGCTCCCGAACGGACTTCTTCTTTCTTGCATTGCGCAGATTCAGACGTCCTCATCGCCGAATTGTGTTATAATATACTGAGGACTTCTTAACCTCACCTGTATAACAATGATTACCGGACCGCTACTTTAGCTTGACACATTATTCTGACTACAGCTCCGGTACATACTTGTGCAATCACTTCCGGGTACCACAGCTGGGAACTACGGCAAGTATTTAAGGACAATACAGACCCAACGTTGAGAAAAAGATTAACGGCGTCAATTATATTATCACGCGATACTAGTCTCGCATTAACGCAGCAAGTTAACGCCGTTAACGGCCCGCTCTACATTATACCCACAACACATGGCAGCGCTGCTTCACACCACACTGCACTACACCCTGCTCCACACTGCACTACACCCTGCTCCACACTGCACTGCACTGCACCCTGCTCCACACTGCACTACACCCTGCTCCACACTACACCCTGCTCCACACTGCACTACACCCTGCTCCACACTGCACTACACCCTGCTCCACACTGCACTACACCCTGCTCCACACTGCACTGCACCCTGCTCCACACTGCACTACACCCTGCTCCACACTGCACTGCACTACACCCTGCTCCACACTGCACTATACCCTGCTCCACACCGCACTACACCCTGCTCCACACTGCACTGCACTACACCCTGCTCCACACTGCACCGCACTACACCCTGCTCCACACTGCACCGCACTACACCCTGCTCCACACTGCACTACACCCTGCACTACACCTCACTACACCCTGCTCCACACTGCACTACACCCTGCACTACACCTCACTACACCCTGCTCCACACTACACTACACCCTGCACTACACCTCACTACACCCTGCTCCACACTACACTACACCCTGCTCCACACTGCACTGCACTACACCCTGCTCCACACTGCACTACACCCTGCTCCACACTGCACTACACCCTGCTCCACACTGCACTACACCCTGCTCCACACTGCACTGCACTACACCCTGCTCCACACTGCACTGCACTACACCCTGCTCCACACTGCACTGCACTACACCCTGCTCCACACTGCACTACACCCTACTCCACACTGCACTACACCCTGCTCCACACTGCACTGCACTACACCCTGCTCCACACTGCACTACACCCTGCTCCACACTGCACTACACCCTGCTCCACACTGCACTGCACTACACCCTGCTCCACACTGCACTACACCCTGCTCCACACTGCACTACACCCTGCTCCACACTGCACTGCACTACACCCTGCTCCACACTGCACTGCACTACACCCTGCTCCACACTACACCCTGCTCCACACTGCACTACACCCTGCTCCACACTGCACTACACCCTGCTCCACACTGCACTACACCCTGCTCCACACTGCACTACACTACACCCTGCTCCACACTGCACTGCACTACACCCTGCTCCACACTGCACTACACCCTGCTCCACACTGCACTACACCCTGCTCCACACTACACCCTGCTCCACACTGCACTACACCCTGCTCCACACTACACCCTGCTCCACACTGCACTACACCCTGCTCCACACTGCACTACACCCTGCTCCACACTGCACTACACCCTGCTCCACACTACACTACACCCTGCTCCACACTGCACTACACCCTGCTCCACACTGCACTACACCCTGCTCCACACTGCACTGCACCCTGCTCCACACTACACCCTGCTCCACACTGCACTACACCCTGCTCCACACTGCACTACACCCTGCTCCACACTGCACTGCACCCTGCTCCACACTGCACTACACCCTGCTCCACACTACACTGCACCCTGCTCCACACTGCACTACACCCTGCTCCACACTGCACTACACCCTGCTCCACACTGCACTGCACTACACCCTGCTCCACACTGCACTACACCCTGCTCCACACTGCACTACACCCTGCTCCACACTGCACTACACCCTGCTCCACACTGCACTACACCCTGCTCCACACTGCACTACACTCTGCTCCACACTACACTACACCCTGCTCCACACTGCACTACACCCTGCTCCACACTACACTACACCCTGCTCCACACCCTGCTTCACACTGCACTACACCCTGCTCCACACTGCACTACACCCTGCTCCACACTGCACTACACCCTGCTCCACACTGCACTACACTACACCCTGCTCCACACTGCACTGCACTACACCCTGCTTCACACTACACTACACCCTGCTCCACACTGCACTACACCCTGCTCCACACCCTGCTTCACACTGCACTACACCCTGCTCCACACTGCACTACACCCTGCTCCACACTGCACTACACCCTGCTCCACACTGCACTGCACTACACCCTGCTCCACACTGCACTACACCCTGCTCCACACTGCACTACACCCTGCTCCACACTGCACTACACCCTGCTCCACACTGCACTGCACCCTGCTCCACACTGCACTACACCCTGCTCCACACTGCACTGCACCCTGCTCCACACCCTGCTTCACACTGCACTACACCCTGCTCCACACTGCACTACACCCTGCTCCACACTGCACTGCACCCTGCTCCACACCCTGCTTCACACTGCACTACACCCTGCTTCACACTGCACTACACCCTGCTTCCTACCTACACCCCTCCTTCATACTTGCAGCCACTATCGGACAGCCAATCCAAATCTGACCCCTGGAATTTAACAACCAGGTTAATTCTGAACCCCAAACGAACATGAAATCCCCCTGTAAATCAAAGTGAAAATCTGGAATATAGCTGTGGCCTCAGATAAGCAGTTGTATGATCCAAGCCTCTCACTGAGTGGCCGAGGGAGCCCGAGCCATTGTTTGTGCGGTGTGCAACTGTAAAGCTTAAAAAAAAAAAAAAAATAAAATATTTCAAGAGCAAGCCGCCCCAGCAACTGTTATCAGATTGTAGAGGCTGCTTGCCTAGGATGGATTTGCCAAGTGCGCCAGATTGACTTTTACAGAGCTAACCGAATGAGGGAGATTGAGTGAGCGATATCGTTGGCACCTTCCCCGTCGAAAGGCCGCTATTCCTTCTGGTCTCTGGTAATGGAGGCATGAGACGCGCGCAGCGGGGTTCTCCCCCTATCTCTCCCTCCTCTG
>NW_028170853.1:0-1000 GCF_963971535.1 Notolepis coatsorum | reverse complement strand
CTCTCTACCAGACACGTCTACCTTCCCTGACGCCTTCTGAGGCCCAAACACAGGTAAACAAAGGTGCAGATGAGGGTATGTATTCCCTATCGGTTATATTATACATTACAATAAATATAGGCAAGAAAATATATAGTGGGTGAGGTGGTCCATCTCTAGAGGAGAGGGTGAGGTGGTCTCTAGATGTGTCTCTGTGTCTCTGTGTCTCTGTGTCTATATGTCCCTGTGTCTCTGTGTCTCTGTGTCTCTGTGTCTCTGTGTCTATATGTCCCTTGTCTCTGTGTCTCTGTGTTCCTGTGTATCTGTGTCTCTGTGTCTCTGTGTCTATGTGTCTCTGTGTCTCTGTGTCTATATGTCTATGTGTCCTCTGTGTCTCTGTGTCTCTGTGTCTCTGTGTCTATGTGTCTCTGTGTCTCTGTGTTCCTGTGTATCTGTGTCTCTGTGTCTATGTGTCTCTGTGTCTCTTTGTCTCTGTGTCTCTGTGTCTATGTGTGTCTCAGTGTCTCTGTGTCTCAGTGTGTCTCTGTTTCCCTGTGTGTCTCTGTCTGTGTGTCTATGTGTCTCTGTGTCTCAGTGTGTCTCTGTCTGTGTGTCTCTGTGTCTCTGTGTCTCTGTCTCTGTCTCTGTGTATCAGTGTCTCTGTGTCTCTGTGTGTATCTGTGTCCATGTGTATCTGTGTGTATCAATGTCGCTGTGGCTCTGTGTCTCTGTGTGTCTCAGTGTGTCTCTGTCTGTGTGTCTCTGTGTCTCTGTGTCTCTGTGTATCTGTCTCTGTGTCTCAGTGTCTCTGTGTCTCAGTGTGTATCTGTTTCCATGTATCCCTGTGTCTCTGTGTCCCTGTGTCTCTGTGTCTCTGTGTGTCTCAGTGTATCTGTATATCAGTGTGTCTCTGTGTCTCAGTGTGTCTCTGTCTGTGTGTCTCTGTCTGTGTGTCTGTGTGTCTCAGTGTATCTGTGTCTCTGTGTCTGTGTCTCTGTGTGTCTCAGTGTCTCTGTGTCTC
>NW_028170854.1:122500-209168 GCF_963971535.1 Notolepis coatsorum | reverse complement strand
CAGGATGTATCTCAGCTCTGGTCCTGTTTAAGGTGCAGTCTGCAGGTCAGGATGTATCTCAGCTCTGGTCCTGTTTAAAGGTGCAGTCTGAGGTCAGGATGTATCTCAGCTCTGGTCCTGTTTAAAGGTGCAGTCTGCAGGTCAGGATGTATCTCAGCTCTGGTCCTGTTTAAAGGTGCAGTCTGCAGGTCAGGATGTATCTCAGCTCTGGTCCTGTTTAAAGGTGCAGTCTGCAGGTCAGGATGTATCTCAGCTCTGGTCCTGTTTAAAGGTGCAGTCTGCAGGTCAGGATGTATCTCAGCTCTGGTCCTGTTTAAAGGTGCAGTCTGCAGGTCAGGATGTATCTCAGCTCTGGTCCTGTTTAAAGGTGCAGTCTGCAGGTCAGGATGTATCTCAGCTCTGGTCCTGTTTAAAGGTGCAGTCTGCAGGTCAGGATGTATCTCAGCTCTGGTCCTGTTTAAAGGTGCAGTCTGCAGGTCAGGGTGTATCTCAGCTCTGGTCCTGTTTAAAGGTGCAGTCTGCAGGTCAGGATGTATCTCAGCTCTGGTCCTGTTTAAAGGTGCAGTCTGCAGGTCAGGATGTATCTCAGCTCTGGTCCTGTTTAAAGGTGCAGTCTGCAGGTCAGGATGTATCTCAGCTCTGGTCCTGTTTAAAGGTGCAGTCTGCAGGTCAGGATGTATCTCAGCTCTGGTCCTGTTTAAAGGTGCAGTCTGCAGGTCAGGTGTATCTCAGCTCTGGTCCTGTTTAAAGGTGCAGTCTGCAGGTCAGGATGTATCTCAGCTCTGGTCCTGTTTAAAGGTGCAGTCTGCAGGTCAGGATGTATCTCAGCTCTGGTCCTGTTTAAAGGTGCAGTCTGCAGGTCAGGATGTATCTCAGCTCTGGTCCTGTTTAAGGTGCAGTCTGCAGGTCAGGATGTATCTCAGCTCTGGTCCTGTTTAAAGGTGCAGTCTGCAGGTCAGGATGTATCTCAGCTCTGGTCCTGTTTAAAGGTGCAGTCTGCAGGTCAGGATGTATCTCAGCTCTGGTCCTGTTTAAAGGTGCAGTCTGTAGGTCAGGATGTATCTCAGCTCTGGTCCTGTTTAAAGGTGCAGTCTGCAGGTCAGGATGTATCTCAGCTCTGGTCCTGTTTAAAGGTGCAGTCTGCAGGTCAGGATGTATCTCAGCTCTGGTCCTGTTAAAGGTGCAGTCTGCAGGTCAGGATGTATCTCAGCTCTGGTCCTGTTTAAAGGTGCAGTCTGCAGGTCAGGGTGTATCTCAGCTCTGGTCCTGTTTAAAGGTGCAGTCTGCAGGTCAGGATGTATCTCAGCTCTGGTCCTGTTTAAAGGTGCAGTCTGCAGGGCAGGATGTATCTCAGCTCTGGTCCTGTTTAAAGGTGCAGTCTGCAGGGCAGGATGTATCTCAGCTCTGGTCCTGTTTAAAGGTGCAGTCTGCAGGGCAGGATGTATCTCAGCTCTGGTCCTGTTTAAAGGTGCAGTCTGCAGGTCAGGGTGTATCTCAGCTCTGGTCCTGTTTAAAGGTGCAGTCTGCAGGTCAGGATGTATCTCAGCTCTGTCCTGTTTAAAGGTGCAGTCTGCAGGTCAGGATGTATCTCAGCTCTGGTCCTGTTTAAAGGTGCAGTCTGCAGGGCAGGATGTATCTCAGCTCTGGTCCTGTTTAAGGTGCAGTCTGCAGGTCAGGATGTATCTCAGCTCTGGTCCTGTTTAAAGGTGCAGTCTGTAGGTCAGGATGTATCTCAGCTCTGGTCCTGTTTAAAGGTGCAGTCTGCAGGTCAGGATGTATCTCAGCTCTGGTCCTGTTTAAAGGTGCAGTCTGCAGGTCAGGATGTATCTCAGCTCTGGTCCTGTTTAAAGGTGCAGTCTGCAGGTCAGGATGTATCTCAGCTCTGGTCCTGTTTAAAGGTGCAGTCTGCAGGTCAGGATGTATCTCAGCTCTGGTCCTGTTTAAAGGTGCAGTCTGCAGGTCAGGGTGTATCTCAGCTCTGGTCCTGTTTAAAGGTGCAGTCTGCAGGTCAGGATGTATCTCAGCTCTGGTCCTGTTTAAAGGTGCAGTCTGCAGGTCAGGGTGTATCTCAGCTCTGGTCCTGTTTAAAGGTGCAGTCTGCAGGTCAGGATGTATCTCAGCTCTGGTCCTGTTTAAAGGTGCAGTCTGCAGGTCAGGATGTATCTCAGCTCTGGTCCTGTTTAAAGGTGCAGTCTGCAGGTCAGGATGTATCTCAGCTCTGGTCCTGTTTAAAGGTGCAGTCTGCAGGTCAGGATGTATCTCAGCTCTGGTCCTGTTTAAAGGTGCAGTCTGCAGGGCAGGATGTATCTCAGCTCTGGTCCTGTTTAAAGGTGCAGTCTGCAGGTCAGGATGTATCTCAGCTCTGGTCCTGTTTAAAGGTGCAGTCTGCAGGTCAGGGTGTATCTCAGCTCTGGTCCTGTTTAAAGGTGCAGTCTGCAGGTCAGGATGTATCTCAGCTCTGGTCCTGTTTAAAGGTGCAGTCTGCAGGTCAGGATGTATCTCAGCTCTGGTCCTGTTTAAAGGTGCAGTCTGCAGGTCAGGATGTATCTCAGCTCTGGTCCTGTTTAAAGGTGCAGTCTGCAGGTCAGGATGTATCTCAGCTCTGGTCCTGTTTAAAGGTGCAGTCTGCAGTCAGGATGTATCTCAGCTCTGGTCCTGTTTAAAGGTGCAGTCTGCAGGGCAGGATGTATCTCAGCTCTGGTCCTGTTTAAAGGTGCAGTCTGCAGGTCAGGATGTATGAATGAGGCAGAGCCTCTATAACTTGGATGTGGGAGTTATTCTCCAGTACAGATAACCCGTCATGGTGAATGAGCAGGTGATGCAGTCCATGCAGTCAGCTGCGACCCTTCGGTACAATAGAACTTCACCAGAACTTTCCCACAGAACACCTCCTTAGAAACACCCCCCCCCCCCCCCCTCCCACCACTGAAACACAAAACTATGGCATTGGAAAGATAACCCCCATGTTTTTTAAATGTATATATACATATTGTGACAAACCTGGTGGTGTTCAGGCTCGCCACGGTTCAAATACAAACACATTCGAATGTCCACACAGCAGCAATATCAATCAATTATTATTATTTATTGAATTCAAGGCAGAATCCAGAGGGGAAAAGCAAAATAATGGTTGTGATTCAGTCCGGGGTCAAAAACACAAAACAAGCTTGCAGACAGAAAAGGGGATTGTTCACAATTCGGGGTAGTCGTCCAGTCCAGGGTCAGAACACAAGCGGGTATCTCAGCCAGTCCAGGGTCCAGTACACACAGAACACCTACTCGCCTTCACCTCTCCTAATACTTCCTCTCACCTTCACAACTCCGAATATCCAATCTCTCTCTCTCTCTCTATACCACAACTCCAACTCCTACTCCGCTCAACTCAACCCTCTCTAACCCAGTGGTTCCCAAAGTCGGGGTCGCGACCCAAAGGTGGGCCGCGAGCAGCCACGGATGGGCCGCGAGATGATTTAAAAAAAAAAAAAAAAAAAAAAAAAATTTAGATTTTTTTTTTTGTCAGGCCACTGAACTTAGAAGCAGGCCAGGACAGTGTTTCTAGTTGTATTCAAAAATTCTATTCTATTGTATTCTAAAATGTGACTATATGGTTTTATATTAACTTAATAAATAAACAAAAACGAAAAATCTACTTATTTCAACGAACATTTCAAACTAAATAACAGATTATGCACATAAAACGCTGAAAACAACCGAAGCAACAATAGTATTTTAATGAGGCTATTATTATTATCATTATTATTTTGCAACAAGTTATCCCTCTCATAAATAGCACATATAAATGAATAACTAACTTGAACTAACTTAATAGGATTGAAGTGATATTTGTCGCCTGGCAAAAAAAAAAAAAAAAAAAGCCAGACGATGTGCATTGGGCCGCGGCTCTCTGACGCCTTATTTTCTGGGCCCCGGCCTGAAAAGTTTGGGAACCCCTGCTCTAACCTACTGTTAATGTAGTGTGTGGGACTGGGTGTGTCCACGTGAGTTGTGGCTGGACTAATGATGTGCAGGTGTGTTCTATCAGTACTAATCAGCTACCTAATTGCCTCTACTCCTTCTGTGACGGACGTATATCCCATCCTTCACGTATCCAAAGGAGGGGGGAGGAGATCTGTCACAGTATATATATATATTAGAGCTGGGCCGTTAACGGCGTTAACGTGCTGCGTTAACGCAATACTAGTATTGCGCGATAATATAATTGATGCAGTTAATCTAAAAAAAACCTTACCTTTATTTACCCAGGGTAGGTTCACTGAGCACAGATGCTCTTTTTCAGGAACGCCCTGCTTCACATTCACAGTTCCATTCACACCTGGGAGCTGCCCAGTACAACCACAGTTGACACCATTGGCCACTGAGCAACTCCACTGGAGCAGTTGATTTGCATTGGCAGGGTTTGGCCCTGTCTGGCACCCAACGGGAAAAATATTATAGGCACTATAAGTAGACACCGCTACATAAAACAAGCTGGTCTGCCTGAGTGACTGGTGGAAGAAGGAGAAATAGAGATTGGACTGATTGAGTCAAGCCATGTCACATAGTTCAAGTTTGAAATGCTTATTTCTGTTTTGCTCCTGAGAGTGTGCTAGATACTGTACTGGTAATATTATTTATTTGTGTTAACTTCTGAATAAAACAACTTATTAAACACAAGTACATCTTATTGAACATTATTTTGATATTTCATTACCAATTATCATAGCAAAACAGCTTTTTCAAACAGTCTGTAATACATTTTGGAAACGGGAGATGGGCTCATGGTGTAATGGGCCACCTGGCCTGAGAAACATAAGGAGGAAAGAAAAAGTAAGGACTTACTTCTGGTCATTATTTGGGTAGAACACACATATTTTGAATGCCTTCGGCAGATTTTTATTTTTTTTTTAAATTCGCCATTTTTATCTAGATTAATCTAAATTAAATCCAGGATTGCAGATAGATTAATCTATATATATAATCTATATATATGAAGGCCTGTTTGATAAGATACATGATGGCATTCGATATTTTAAATTCTTATTATTCAAGACAGGATATCAGATCGCTGGATGATCCCAACAGCTTATTCAATCAGGGAAATGGAAACAAGGTGAAGAGGTGTGTGTGTGTGTGAGAGAGAGAGAGAGAGAGAGAGAGAGAGAGAGAGAGACAGACAGAGACAGACAGAGAGAGAGAGAGAGAGAGAGAGAGAGAGAGAGAGAGAGAGAGAGAGAGAGAGAGAGAGAGAGAGAGAGAGAGAGAGAGAGAGAGAGAGAGCAGAGAGAGACAGAGAGAGAGAAAGAGGGGGTGAGGAACATAAGCAACATGGGGTAAAAACCCAAACAGAATCACCGCAGACCTCTCACCTGAGGTCAACACACTGGTCCTCGGGCCACTAATCTGACACGTGTTTTCAGAAGCAGGACAAGCTGCCATGGTGGCCGCGCTCCAAAACGAACCAAGTGACTCCCTGAAACAAAACCCCTTCTGAGCACAATGAGAGAGGGCTGTGATGGGGAGGGGGGGGCTGGGGCCCAGCGAGGGGCTGTGCAGGAGGGGGCCAGGTCGGAGGGGCTGGGGTGTGTGTGTGTGTTGTGTGTGTGTGTGTGTGTGTGTGTGTGTGTGTGTGTGTGTGTGTGTGTGTGTGTGTGTGTGTGTGTGTGTGTGTGTGTGTGTGTGTGTGTGTGTGTGTGTGTGTGTGTGTGTGTGTGTGTGTGTGTGTGGGTGTGCGGGAAGGGGGTGGTGTTGATGCAAAAATGTTAGGGGGAGGGCGAGAGGACACAGGCTCCCCCCAACCCCCCCGCCCCTGTGTGCCTCAAAGACCCCCCCCCACTATTCTGTCTGCCAGACCTTACCCCTCGACACTATCATATCATATCACATCATATCATATCATATCATATCATATCACATCATATCATATCATATCATATCACATCATATCATATCATATCATATCACATATCACATCATATCATATCACATCACATCATATCATATCACATCATATCATATCATATCATATCACATATCATATCATATCATATCATATAGGGATGGGAATCTCATGTCCAATTCCTTGTAATCACATGCCTCCGTGACTATCGATTCCTCTTATCGATGCCATGTTTTTCCGACAGTTGCGCGTTGTAAAGTCACCGTTGTAAAGCAGTGTTGACATCTTGTTTCTCTTTTCTCTTAAAAAGTGAGGAGAGGTTCAGAACGGCGGCCTGTCTGGGTGAGTGTTATGTCATTGTATACAAGTTCAGGTGATAGCTGCTTAGCTTACGGTTAGCCAGTCAGCTGTTAGCTGCTGCGTTAGCCTGCTGGGATCGCTGCATGGCCTACTTAGATTGGGCCTACTGTTAGCCAGTCAGCTGTTAGCTGCGGCGCTAGCATGTCGTGATCACTAGGTAACGTTAGCTTGCTGCTATAGGCCAAGGCCTGGCGCGGGGTAGCTTCAGCTCCTCGCGCGCCGCCGCGAGCTCGCTTCTGGTCGCGTGCGCCGTTAGCTCGGCGTCTCGCGAGCAGGGGCAGTAGCGCCCGAACGGTTGGAGCGGCCGTTAGCTTAATGCTACTCTGTTGAACGTGCTTTGATTATAACATGTTTTTAAACACTCTGGACTACGACGTCGTCTTTGACAGGAGATGTTCGTCGACCCTGCCCTGAGCCAGGGCGGCAAGGTTGCGTCAACAAAGAGGACTGTAGTGCGGGTTGGAGCGGCGACGCTGCCCAGTTCGAACAACACAGGAGCGGCTGTGTTCCTACGGTGTCTTGTGACTGCACTTCGCTGATCTACGTTCCGGGTAGGACAAGGTTTGACCAGACCTTATAACACGTCTTCTGGTTTTACCTTTCTAAATGTTTTGTGAATAACGATGTTTTCCCAAAACGTGTGTTGCTGCAATGCATTTAGGATATGACGCGAGTTATGTGTGAACTGTCTTTGTCACTGGCAGTTAGCTTCTCCGTGCAAATCGGGTTGTTACAGAAAATGATCTGGTTGTTGTGTGAGAAACATCATGTGTGTTTATATGTACCGTGTACTCACAACTAAGGTAACTAACCTATGAAGCTATGCTTAGTGACAAGTGAGTAAAAGAATGTTCTTTTCTCAGCCTGTGATGACAATGAACAGTGTTCACATATTAACAGGTTTTCCTGTTTTAACTAGCCGTATTAAGGGTAAAATAAGAGGATTGTGTTTTCCCCCCGGTTCCCTGGGGACTTTTTCATCCTCCTATCAGACATGTTGCACTACATTGTGTCTTTTGTGTGGTAGGGATGCGATGTAACCCTTAGCTTGGTTGCTGAGGTTGTGCTAAAACTGCTGGAGAAACTTTATTTTCCTAAAAGAAAAGATTGTTTGGTCGCTGTCGTGTGTGCTTAGCAAGGCCTGTGGCCGATACTAATCGAGAATTATGTATTCTCTCATTATGAAAAACGGCGTTCCTCTGTAGAGTGTTTTTGCCATTTTCTGTAGGTGATGATGGGTTGTGTGTGTCATGTGACCTACAACTGGGTTGGACTGGCCACAGAAGCACATGTGTATGTTGGACCGGGGCTCTTAGAGCCCTCTCTATTCTGTGTTTTTTCCTTAGTAAAAATCAGATAGCAGGTTAGCTCATGCGCTGTGTGGAGCTGTCAAACGCTTCATAGAGCTGACTGTGACTGTGTCATATTCTCTTTTTGTCATTACATCGTATCATGGGTGTGGGGTCGTAAAGGGGTGAACTGGTAACCTTTCCTCTCCTCCTTGTTTCTGTCGGTCAGGGGTACACCCCCTGTCCTTCAAGGTTCCCGTCACGTGGCGGTTCGGCACGTTACGGGGGGGGGGAGGGAGTTTCCTGGTCCCACGGCCTGGTATATTGGGCGTGTGCACCGCAGGAATTCCCCCGCCATAGAGTACGTCACCGTGCGCGTCTCTGTTGGTAGGACTTCCGTGTGCTGTTCAGGTCCATGTGATGGATCTGTTTCAGGGGGGTGGTCAGGGCTCCTCCTCACCAAGCGCCTATTCGGGCCTTCTGTGAGTTCGGACTCATTCTTCCATGTGAGGGAGCCTCCATCAGAGTACAGAGCCTTCCTCCTCAGATTGTCAAAGTGAGTGGACCCTCTAGAAGGGTCCTATTCTATTGTATACGTATTCGATTCAATTCGATTATTGAGTGTGTATGGGTTCAGTGCCTCTTCCCAGGAGAGCCCTAAAACCAATTTTTTACATGGCTCAAGGTGCAATATATTCTTTTCAATCTGTACAGCTCGCGTGGGAAGTCTCTCTGGGGATCCCCGTCTCCTTCCTATGGGAGGGTGGTGGGATGTAAAAATGTGAACATTTTTTACCCCCGGCTGTGTAGACTGGGATACATACTGTTGATGCTTCCTTCTTTTCTATTCCAGAAGTGTCACACCTCTCTTGTCGTTCCCCTGGGCGCCTTGGGGATTCAATGACAGGTCTAAATAGCCTGTTCATTGATGGGGGTGTGTCCCGACGCACGTATAGTGCTAGCTCGCTGTAAACAGGCGACTGACTGGC
The DNA here is from genome assembly GCF_963971535.1 of Notolepis coatsorum. NCBI lineage: Eukaryota > Metazoa > Chordata > Actinopteri > Aulopiformes > Paralepididae > Notolepis > Notolepis coatsorum. The sequence goes on along the minus strand of NW_028170854.1, from coordinate 200,634 downwards.
ACGCCTTGGTTGCTTGTGGTTAAAACGGCGTTTTTATAAAGCAACTGAGATGGGGGTTTTTCCTCTTCCGACGACCAAATCCCACGACCTGGGTTGGTTTTCGACGGATTCTCGTTCATGTCTGGGGGATGATGACGGAATGGATCTGAACATATGTAGAGGGGTCTCACGCCCTTGGGGTGGGCCACCAGGCGCGGTTCGCCCGAACGTCTGGGTGGCGCCTTCTTTTCATGTTAAGATCGACACGCATATCTGCCCTTTCTCCTGGAGTAGGCATGTTGGCGTGGTTAGGGCACAGGACTGGTTCTGGTCACGCTGGTCTGGATCAGTTGAACCCGTTGTCCGCCGGGGATGCAGATCTGCTGTTCTGGTACCCTGAGGGACTTGGGCTTTTTTCAGGGGAAAAAATGCCAGGTCGGTCCGGGTGTCACAGGGTTAAGCGCTATGGAGACCCTGGTTGGGTACGTTTTTACTCAGCACTGTCGTAATGGCTTACGGCCATGCCATTCTGTACACGCTCGATCTCGTCGGATCTCGGCCGCTACACAGGTTGGTCCTGGTTAGTACTTGGTTGGGAGACCGCCTAGGAATACCAAGTACGGTGTGCTTAGGGGCTGGTTCTCCATTCTTTTTCGCTCCTCTCTCACGCATGGCGAAGAGGGGCCTGTGGGGGTGGTTTTTGACCTCCTCTGGTGACCCTGTGCTTCCCGTACCGCCAGGCCCGGTCCGAAGTAATGTTTCGTCGACCCGTAGGCCTGGGTTAACCCTTTTTTGGAAACTGAAACACTTGTACTGCGGTATAGCCGGTGTATACCCGCAGGTGTGTTTTGGAGTTTTTTCTTGAGGGGTTATAGGAACAACCACCGCATTGGGTAACACCAAGGTGGTTGATTCCCTGGTGTGTTGGAGCAGTGTCAACTCCCGGGTTCACCGTTTGAGGGTGCCCCTGCACGTTCATGACGTCTGCCAATCGTGTCAGCCTTCTCTGCCTCGACCCCTCTGGGTGGGGGTTTTTAAATGGAGGCTTGGTCATGCAACACCGCCAGCTTACGCTCCTTCCGCCGGGGCGGCTGTGTTCAGCTGTCCCCTCTGGCGCCTGTCTTGTCCGCAGTCTCCAGGCTAGGGTTAATAGCCTGTTGCCTGGTTTTTCCCCGGTGCGCTGCCTGCTTCCGTTGGTTAACCTTTTTTGTGTGCTTACGGCCATGCTGACTGCCTGTTGCAGGGTCAGTGTGCCAGGCGGTGTACTATTGGGGGGACGGGGCCCGCTCGGCTGAGGGGCCTTTGTCCGAATACGCTGGCGATGTGGGGGGCGGGGCACTACGTGCCCACCTGGTGGGGTCTTGATGCTGGCATCATGGACTTCTCCGGGCCCCCATTCCAGGGAGTCCAGTCCTTTTGGTGGGTCTGGGTCTTCCTTCGCGCTCCGCTGCTACGGCCTTGCCACGGGGTTGGGTTTGCCCTTGACCCCGTGATTCTGGGGGCAGTAACGAGGTTGTTCCTCCGTTCGTTCCCGGGTGGCATGCGGGTTGTGCGTGTGTGTAGTCGTGGGGTCAAGCCACGGTCTGCTCACCCTGTGCGTTGAGTTGCTTGAGTGCCTCTTCGCACGGTCGGGTCCGTCGCCCTCCCGTGAAGCCCCTAATAGGGGGGGTGCCCTCCATTAGGGTGGGTCGGGGGGGGCTCGGCCCTCCCTGTTCTGATGGTTGTGGGGGGCTGTCAGCGGGGTGTATTTGTCGGCCGTTGGCTCTCGCTCGGCCTCCCTTGTGCAGAGAGCGATGCCGAGCGAGAGCGAATACGAAACAGAACGTTAGGTTATGACTATAACCAAGTTCTGTTAGTATAGCGACGCTCGGCATCCGACGCCGCTGCAGCCTTTGACCTCGCCTTGTGGCGAAACCTTGGGAAGGAGGCGAGTGGGTGGCCCCACCCCTGCTTATATGGGTAAGCTGATAGGGGTGTGGTCAGATGAATATTGGGATTAAAGGTACATTTGTGGTCTTTATTCAGTGCGCGTGCACATATGCGAGATAGTGCAGAGAGCGATGCCGAGCGTCGCTATACTAACAGAACTTGGTTATAGTCATAACCTAACGTTAAAAGTGCAACGCTCTAAAGTATAGGAATACGTGGCGGTGTTTGCAGGGCTATAACCAGGGGTGCAGTCGTAATATCAGAACTGCCTGTACGCTGTTTAACGTGGCACAGAACAGATGATTATTATGCATAAATAGTAGGAAACATGTTTGTATAGGAAATTACTAGTTTTAGTTTAGTTTTTGTAAATATTGCCTTGAAATAGAGAAGCTGAAAAAGGTAGCAGGATGTAGCCTTCAATATATAAAGAAATTATATTCTCAACAGATATGGTGGAAAAACAAACAATGTTTTATGTAATTTATGTTATGTAATTGTAGATACAATATTGTAGTTACAATTTCTTTAATTGAATTAACTTAAACTAGAAAAGTAAATACAAACTAAATTAACAATGTAACACAGGATAGTTTCCTTCTGAAGCACAACTTAATGCCTCATCCTTCCAGTCGGGACCATTTGTCACATAGTGAGAGGCTCCACAGCTCAAGCAAACCCCCACAGGGCTTGTATTTTGGTTTGGCTCTTCTCGTTCTTTGTTATGTTATCGGTATCCTATTGTTATGCAAAGTCTAGGTGATAGATAAGTGCCGGTACTTGGCGCACGGCGCGACGAGTCCAGTGAGAGTTGTGAACGCATTTTTGTGTGCGCGCATGCTCAGAAAACTGCTGGGACGGTGTGGTACCACCACTGCACCACTGGCTATAACTATATTCTATATTATAGCTATGGATACAATACTATGGCCCATTTGACATCACCTATCTATCGTTCAATATGAGAAATATAAAAAAAGATTTCATCCATACATTCCCGTTTTATACCGTGGTGAATATGACTATAGTTTTAGAGTAATCCTGTCTAATTCCAGAAAACTATGCTATGCAGCAATACGTGCAATTCACTAAAAACGTTGTCATTTCTCGCCTGTACACGCTACTATCTATATTATCGGTATTATGTTTCATCATGAATGCATGAAAGGGGGGGGGGTCGTCTTTTGATGCTTTGATCGTCACCAACGGCACACACTGTGGAGTAACGTTACAGACACGTTAGTGCCACACATGCAGCCATAGCAGACGATTTGATTCCTTGACTAGGAAAACCTAAATGAAAAACGAATGCTTTCACTGTATAAATATTCTCCCGTTTCATCCATTTTAGATGATGACCATCAGACGGAGGCTGCAGCTAGTGCGAGTGGTTCTTGTGCACCTCAGGAAAATCCCTTCACGCTGGCACAGCGGGGTGAAATTGAGTGTCACAGAGCAGTCACTACATTTGTGGTGTGTAGTGCCGATGGATGGGAGACTGAGGCGGTGTGTTGAAAGAGAACTCTGAGCGTTTATTCAGCATGAGAAAACACAACAACACTCCATCACGTTACCAGCTAACACTGTCTACCTGCCGACAGGAAGGCAACACTCTATAGCGTCCGTGCAGAACCAATATTCCCAACAACAGTTCCGTAGGTGAATTGTGTCTAATCACCACAGGTGAAAGGTTTGCACCCTTACGCCACGGTAGAAGCCTCGGAATTTCGGTAGGTGAATTGCTTTCCTAGATGTTACTTACGTGTCAGTTATGTTTTTACTTTTCTAAAGATTTATTTTAGCATTTTTACAGCTTCACTCTGGTCAGACATAACCGACAGAGGAGAGGAAGAAAGGGAGAAGATATGGGGGACAACATGTGGCAAATCCGTCCGCGATCGGGAGACGAACCCGGGTCGACCGCGTGGGTCTGCAGCGCAGTAACGTGGTTCGCCACTCAGGCGCCCCATGTTTTTACTTTTAACCTTTTTTATACAGGTAGTTTACGAATTCTCTTTTGCAATAACGACTTGTTGAATGTAACTACAGTTCAATAGATTCAATTAGTTTAAGAGAATCTCAAATACATTCTTTTATTTAAGTGTGTAGTTAATTTTTTTTTTAAGTTTTTGTATTTTTCTGACATGGGGACTCAACAATACATGACAATCAGAAATGTCAAGTTGCATGTTGTTATTCTAACCAGCTTAGTTCTGTTGCATTTCGAATTTATTTATTTAAATTATAAATGTAACAATTTACCAGAAATCGATAAGGGAATCGATAAAGAATTGGATCGATAAGCAGAATCGATAATGAAATCGGTATAGATAAAATCGAATCAATTCCCATCCCTAATATCATATCACAGACCTTACCCCTCGACACTATCATATCATATCATATCATAACATATCCTATCATATCCTATCATATCATATCATATCATAAGTAATGGATGGAAGTAATCATGGAAGTAAACGGTACCCTATCCCCCCCCCTCACAGTGAGCTGTGGTGTTCCACAAGGAAGCATACTAGGACCGCTACTATTCCTAATTTATGCAAATGACATGTCGTCAGCTTGTGACTGCAACTTGTTCCTGTTTGCGGACGACTCAGCTCTGCTGGTCTCTGACAAGAACAAGTTACAGGTTGAAAAAGCCCTCAGCTCGGAACTAGGCAAAATCTGCATATGGCTCGCCGACAACAAACTATCATTACACATGGGCAAAACAGAGTCCATTCTCTTCGGTTCAAATAACAAACTCAGCAAGACCGACGGCTTCTCGGTTACAGTGGGTGACAATATTATCACAAGGAAAGATGAAATTACCTACCTGGGTTCCATCCTAGAGGCTAATCTTTCCTGTGACAAAATGGCATCCAATGTAATAAAAAAAGTCAACCAACGAACGCGTTTCTTGTACCGGATCTCCTCTCTGGTAAACAAGAATACCCTGAAGACTCTAGCAGGAGCACTCATTCAAGGGTACTACGACTATGCTTGCACCTCATGGTACCAAAGCACCTCAAAGGCACTAAAAAACAAATTACAAACATCTCAAAACAAGCTAGTCAGACTACTACTTGACCTGACTCCTAGAACCCACCTCACCCCTGCCCACTTTGACAACCTAGGATGGCTTAGAGTAGACGACAGAGTACAGCAACTTGCAATGGGCCTGATCTACAAGATACACTACGCGACCAAGGTACCCATGTACATGTCAAAATACTTCCCAAAGGTCAGTGAATACCACGATCACAACACCAGAGGGAGCTCCACAAATCATGTAAAACCCAGATTCGGCTCAAACAAGGGACTAAACACGTTTCGCAATTATGCCACATCAATGTGGAACGCCCTACCTAAAGCTGTAAAGGAATGTGAATCACTACCCACTTTCAAAAACACTCTCAAAAAACACCTACGTGAGACTGCAATTTGAAACTGGCCCCTACAAATGTCCTAACCTAGTTGTACAGTAAATGACCAAGTAAGGCTTTGTCAGTATTCCAATGTACAGTGTAAAATGTGTGTGTGTCCCCTACCCAACCCCCCCCCCCCCCCCCCACCTCCAATGTACAGCCCTCACCCAACCCACCCAACCCCACCCCACCCATCCAACCTCCTCCAATGTACAGTTTCTACGCCAAATGTATATACACTCCTTTTCTGGACACTTTTGTATCACAAACAGTACTGTATTTGCAAATCTGATATGTCATAAATGTATAGATGTAGCAGTACTGTCTATCTGTATGTCATGTATGTCATATATGTTATGATGAATTGAAAATGGGGGACCCTGATGTAACCAAGACGAAAGTCTTTCTCTGGTCTGCATCCCCTTAACAATTGTATGTATTGAGCTGTACTGTACTGTACCCATTCTGCAATCTGTTAATAAACTTTTCAATCAATCAATCAATCAATAACATATCATAACATATCATATCATATATCACAGACTTTACCCCTTGACACTATCATATCACATCATATCACATCACATCACATAACATCATATCCTATCATATCATATATCATATATATATCACATAATATCCTATCATATCATATCCTATCATATCATATATCATATCACATCATATCACATCATATCCTATTGTAACATGCGTTACTTTATGAAGAAGATGTCAATGTGTTGATAAATGAAGTGTGGGCCCACTATGTTAGGATGTGCCAATGTCAGCATATTTGGGCACTTGACCTTTAAGATTCCAGGTATGGGTGTGGTTAGGGGCGGTCCCAACCATCAGGGGGCCATCTTGGATTGGAATCATGGCCTCATGGAGTTTTGTTTGTTTACTGCTGTTGTGAGAGGAAGGAGGGATTTTGCCAGGCCTCCTAAACGATTCTTCAGTAACCAAGGACAGGTCAGCTGCAGTGGTGCTTCCCAGTGGATTACTTCTTTTGCCTTTCCTTTTCTAAGATGTGGATCAACCCAGGACTTATCACCTTTTGGACACTCAAAGGTTTGAGTGTTGCTGGACAATACTAGCTCTACCATGCAGGCTGCATGGTCTGGTAGGCCTGAACATTATACATGGTTACATTAGACTTGGTAACATTATACATGGTTACATTAGACATGGTAACATTATACATGGTTACATTAGACATGGTAACATTATACACAGTACATTAGACATGGTAACATTATACATGGTTACATTAGACATGGTAACATTATACACGGTACATTAGACATGGTAACATTATACACGGTACATTAGACATGGTAACATTATACACGGTACATTAGACATGGTAACATTATACATGGTTACATTAGACATGGTAACATGGTTACATTAGACATGGTAACATTATACATGGTTACATTAGACATGGTAACATTATACACGGTACATTAGACATGGTAACATTATACATGGTTACATTAGACATGGTATCATTATACATGGTACATTAGACATGGTAACATTATACACGGTACATTAGACATGGTAACATTATACACGGTACATTAGACATGGTAACATTATACATGGTTACATTAGACATGGTAACATTATACATGGTTACATTAGACATGGTAACATTATACATGGTTACATTAGACATGGTAACATTATACACGGTACATTAGACATGGTAACATTATACATGGTTACATTAGACATGGTAACATTATACATGGTTACATTAGACATGGTAACATTATACATGGTTACATTAGACATGGTAACATTATACATGGTTACATTAGACATGGTAACATTATACATGGTTACATTAGACATGGTAACATTATACACGGTACATTAGACATGGTAACATTATACATGGTTACATTAGACATGGTAACATTATACATGGTTACATTAGACATGGTAACATTATACATGGTTACATTAGACATGGTAACATTATACATGGTTACATTAGACATGGTAAATATTTATGTTGGGGCTAATGGACTGTAAAGCTGACGGGACCATTCTTATTGGTTTGAGATGATTTTTGTTGTACCATACGTTGCTATGGGGTGCCCCATTTATTTTGATCCTCTTTTGGTTAATACAACACTTTGAATTTAACACTGTTCCAGTACTCTCATTCTTTATAGCTGAACAGTTTTTTTTTGTATTATTATCAAGCTTGTTACACTATCATATCATATCATATCATATCATATCATATCATATATCATATCATATCACATCATATCACATCATATCATATCCTATCATATTATATATCATATCACATCATATCCTATCATATCATATAATATCATATATCATATCACATCATATCACATCATATCCTATCATATCATCATATCACACCATATCATATCATCATATCATATCATCATATCATATCATATATCATATCACATCATATCATATCATATATCATATCATATATCATATCATATATCACATCACATAATATCATATCATATCATATGCAAATCCAGAGCCTGCAGAATAATGAAGGACCCTCACCACCCCAACAACAGCCTGTTCCAGCTGCTGCGGTCAGTGCCTACGGTCACACGCTGCAAGAACAGAGAGACTCCGGCTCAGCTTCTTCCCCCAGGCCATCAGAACACTGAACACTGATCTCTCCACACACAAATACACATGAGCACACACACACACACACACACACACACACGCACACGCACACGCACACGCACACGCACACGCAGACACAGACCACTCATGCGGCAACCGCTAAAACAATCACTCAAACTAAATGTCACTTTAAAAAATAGAAAGTGACTTTAAAGGAAGGAGGTACTAATAGTATAGTTTAGATACATTAAGAGTTAAAATTGTAAAGTGTACATTGTATAGTAGTGTATATAGGAACCAGTTTCTCAGGAACTTAGCACCTTTTTTTATTATTGTATTTTGTATTTTGCACAATCAATGCGGACATGACCACCCGCATTTCACTGTATGCCCTGGTATGTATGTGACAAATAAACCTCTTGATTCTTCTTATATCATATCATATATCACATCACATCATATATCATATCATATCATATATCATATATCATATCATATATCATATCATATCACCCCTCGACACTATCATATCATATCATATCATCACACATCACATCATATCATATCATATCATCACATATCATATCATATCATATCATATCATATATCATCACACATCATATCATATCATATCATCACACATCACATCATATCATATCATATCATATCATCACATATCATATCATATATCATCACACATCATATCATATCATATATCATCACACATCATATCATATCATATATCACACATCATAACATATCATATCATATATCACACATCATAACATATCATATCATATCATATATCACACATCATAACATATCATATCATCACACATCATAACATATCATATCATATCATCACACATCATAACATATCATATCATATCATATATCACACATCACATCATATCATCACACATCATAACATAACATATCATATCATCACACATCATAACATATCATATCATATATCACACATCATAACATATCATATCATATCATATATCACACATCATAACATATCATATCATCACACATCATAACATATCATATCATATATCACACATCATAACATATCATATCATATCATATATCACACATCATAACATATCATATCATATCATATATCACACATCATAACATATCATATCATCACACATCATAACATATCATATCATATCATCACACATCATAACATATCATCACACATCATAACATATCATATCATATATCACACATCATAACATATCATATATCATATCATCACATATCATATCACAGAGGAAAGGGCTCACTCTCTATCTCCTGTCCTGGACCCCCGCTGCCGGGGGAGACGATGACCCAGAGTAATGGATCCTGGACCCCCGCTGCCGGGGGAGACGATGACCCAGAGTAATGGATCCTGGACCCCCGCTGCCGGGGGAGACGATGACCCAGAGTAATGGATCCTGGACCCCCGCTGCCGGGGGAGACGATGACCCAGAGTAATGGATCCTGGACCCCCGCTGCCGGGGGAGACGATGACCCAGAGTAATGGATCCTGGACCCCCGCTGCCGGGGGAGACGATGACCCAGAGTAATGGATCCTGGACCCCCGCTGCCGGGGGAGACGATGACCCAGAGTAATGGATCCTGGACCCCCGCTGCCGGGGGAGACGATGACCCAGAGTAATGGATCCTGGACCCCCGCTGCCGGGGGAGACGATGACCCAGAGTAATGGATCCTGGACCCCCGCTGCCGGGGGAGACGATGACCCAGAGTAATGGATCCTGGACCCCCGCTGCCGGGGGAGACGATGACCCAGAGTAATGGATCCTGGACCCCCGCTGCCGGGGGAGACGATGACCCAGAGTAATGGAGCGTAATGATGAGTCTCAGGTCAGGGTTCAGGGGTCAGGGTTCGGGGGTCGGACAATGTGAACATTCAGCTACTTAGCTTCCTTTGCAACTTTGTGACAAAATCTGTTTGCCCAACACCAATTAAGATGCCTCTGGTCGCCGCTGGTCAGTGGGTTTGACGGAGAGGGTCGTCCCCCCAGTCGACGGGGCCCTCGGTGGGAACAAGCCGTCCTGTGTCCTCGGCTGGTAATTGGTGTCTCTTGCAACGTGCCGCTTCCCAGGGACGTCCTTTGTTTCCCCGCGGAGGTCCTGAATGAAGGGAGTCAGAGCTCTGTGAGTTTTAAACAAACAGAGAGCGACCCCCTGCTGTCCAGCATGTTGCCTGGGACAGCTGAGGCCAACGACATATTGATCCGTCAGCCATAAGGGTTGGCTTCACATACTTACCACCTGATCTAATAGTAGCTCCAGTTGGAGTCATAGGTTCCTAAGGCCGTCCCATCCTTGCTCCCCCCCTCTATTAACCCCCCATTAGGCCTTAAATATATAAGTCGAGCATCTCACGTACCTCTATCTAGGCAAATTGGTTGGAGATACATGTAATTCCTTATAAAATAAAAGCAACACCCGCAACCTAAACAAAAACCACAAAATACTGATATAACCTCGGTACGACAGCATGAGCACGACATCATTATAACTGTGGCCCACATTAAACATCATTATAACTGTGGCCCACATTAAACATCATTATAACTGTGGCCCACATTAAACATCATTATAACTGTGGCCCACATTAAACATCATTATAACTGTGGCACACATTAAACATCATTATAACTGTGGCCCACATTAAACATCATTATAACTGTGGCCCACATTAAACATCATTATAACTGTGGCCCACATTAAACATCATTATAACTGTGGCCCACATTAAACATCATTATAACTCCACATTAAACATCATTATAACGGTGGCCCACATTAAACATCATTATAACTGTGGCCCACATTAAACATCATTATAACTGTGGCCCACATTAAACATCATTATAACTGTGGCCCACATTAAACATCATTATAACTGTGGCCCACATTAAACATCATTATAACTCCACATTAAACATCATTATAACTGTGGCCCACATTAAACATCATTATAACTGTGGCCCACATTAAACATCATTATAACTGTGGCCCACATTAAACATCATTATAACTGTGGCCCACATTAAACATCATTATAACTGTGGCCCACATTAAACATCATTATAACTGTGGCCCACATTAAACATCATTATAACTGTGGCCCACATTAAACATCATTATAACGGTGGCCCACATTAAACATCATTATAACTGAGAACCACATTAAACATCATTATAACTGTGGCCCACATTAAACATCATTATAACGGTGGCCCACATTAAACATCATTATAACTGTGTCCCACATTAAACATCATTATAACTGTGGCCCACATTAAACATCATTATAACTGTGGCCCACATTAAACATCATTATAACTGTGGCCCACATTAAACATCATTATAACTGTGGCCCACATTAAACATCATTATAACGGTGGCCCACATTAAACATCATTATAACTGTGTCCCACATTAAACATCATTATAAGTGTGGCCCACATTAAACATCATTATAACTGTGGCCCACATTAAACATCATTATAACTGTGGCCCACATTAAACATCATTATAACTGTGGCCCACATTAAACATCATTATAACTGTGGCCCACATTAAACATCATTATAACTGTGGCACACATTAAACATCATTATAACTCCACATTAAACATCATTATAACTGTGACCCACATTAAACATCATTATAACTGTGGCCCACATTAAACATCATTATAACTGTGGCCCACATTAAACATCATTATAACTGTGGCCCACATTAAACATCATTATAACGGTGACCCACATTAAACATCATTATAACTGTGGCCCACATTAAACATCATTATAACTGTGGCCCACATTAAACATCATTATAACGGTGGCCCACATTAAACATCATTATAACGGTGGCCCACATTAAACATCATTATAACTGTGGTCCACATTAAACATCATTATAACTGTGGCCCACATTAAACATCATTATAACTGTGGTCCACATTAAACATCATTATAACTGTGGCCCACATTAAACATCATTATAACTGTGGCCCACATTAAACATCATTATAACTGTGGCCCACATTAAACATCATTATAACTCCACATTAAACATCATTATAACTGTGGCCCACATTAAACATCATTATAACTGTGGCCCACATTAAACATCATTATAACTGTGGCCCACATTAAACATCATTATAACTGTGGCCCACATTAAACATCATTATAACTGTGGCCCACATTAAACATCATTATAACTGTGGCCCACATTAAACATCATTATAACTGTGGCCCACATTAAACATCATTATAACTGTGGCCCACATTAAACATCATTATAACTCCACATTAAACATCATTATAACTGTGGCCCACATTAAACATCATTATAACTGTGGCCCACATTAAACATCATTATAACTGTGGCCCACATTAAACATCATTATAACTGTGGCCCACATTAAACATCATTATAACTGTGGCCCACATTAAACATCATTATAACTCCACATTAAACATCATTATAACTGTGGCCCACATTAAACACCATTATAACTGTGGCCCACATTAAACATCATTATAACGGTGGCCCACATTAAACACCATTATAACTGTGGCCCACATTAAACATCATTATAACGGTGGCCCACATTAAACATCATTATAACTGTGGCCCACATTAAACATCATTATAACTGTGGCCCACATTAAACATCATTATAACTCCACATTAAACATCATTATAATGGTGGCCCACATTAAACATCATTATAACTGTGGCCCACATTAAACATCATTATAACTGTGGCCCACATTAAACATCATTATAACGGTGGCCCACATTAAACATCATTATAACGGTGGCCCACATTAAACATCATTATAACTGTGGCCCACATTAAACATCATTATAACGGTGGCCCACATTAAACATCATTATAACTGTGGCCCACATTAAATAAACATCATTATAACTGTGGCCCACATTAAACATCATTATAACGGTGGCCCACATTAAACATCATTATAACTCCACATTAAACATAATTATAACTGTGGCCCACATTAAACATCATTATAACTGTGGCCCACATTAAACATCATTATAACTCCACATTAAACATAATTATAACTGTGGCCCACATTAAACATCATTATAACTGTGGCCCACATTAAACATCATTATAACTCCACATTAAACATCATTATAACTGTGGCCCACATTAAACATCATTATAACTCCACATTAAACATCATTATAACTGTGGCCCACATTAAACATAATTATAACTCCACATTAAACATCATTATAACTGTGGTCCACATTAAACATCATTATAACTCCACATTAAACATAATTATAACTGTGGCCCACATTAAACATCATTATAACTGTGGCCCACATTAAACATCATTATAACTGTGGCCCACATTAAACATCATTATAACTGTGGCCCACATTAAACATCATTATAACTCCACATTAAACATCATTATAACTGTGGCCCACATTAAACATCATTATAACTCCACATTAAACATCATTATAACTGTGGCCCACATTAAACATCATTATAACTGTGGCCCACATTAAACATCATTATAACTGTGGCCCACATTAAACATCATTATAACTGTGGCCCACATTAAACATCATTATAACGGTGGCCCACATTAAACATCATTATAACTGTGGCCCACATTAAACATCATTATAACTGTGGCCCACATTAAACATCATTATAACTCCACATTAAACATCATTATAACTCCACATTAAACATCATTATAACTCCACATTAAACATCATTATAACGGTGGCCCACATTAAACATCATTATAACTGTGGCCCACATTAAACATCATTATAACGGTGGCCCACATTAAACATCATTATAACTGTGGCCCACATTAAACATCATTATAACTCCACATTAAACATCATTATAACGGTGGCCCACATTAAACATCATTATAACTGTGGCCCACATTAAACATCATTATAACTGTGGCCCACATTAAACATCATTATAACTGTGGCCCACATTAAACATCATTATAACTGTGGCCCACATTAAACATCATTATAACTGTGGCCCACATTAAACATCATTATAACGGTGGCCCACATTAAACATCATTATAACTCCACATTAAACATCATTATAACGGTGGCCCACATTAAACATCATTATAACTGTGGCCCACATTAAACATCATTATAACTGTGGCCCACATTAAACATCATTATAACGGTGGCCCACATTAAACATCATTATAACTGTGGCCCACATTAAACATCATTATAACTGTGGCCCACATTAAACATCATTATAACTGTGGCCCACATTAAACATCATTATAACTGTGGCCCACATTAAACATCATTATAACGGTGGCCCACATTAAACATCATTATAACTGTGGCCCACATTAAACATCATTATAACTGTGGCCCACATTAAACATCATTATAACTGTGGCCCACATTAAACATCATTATAACTGTGGCCCACATTAAACATCATTATAACGGTGGCCCACATTAAACATCATTATAACTGTGGCCCACATTAAACATCATTATAACTGTGGCCCACATTAAACATCATTATAACTGTGGCCCACATTAAACATCATTATAACTGTGGTCCACATTAAACATCATTATAACTGTGGCCCACATTAAACATCATTATAACTGTGGCCCACATTAAACATCATTATAACGGTGGCCCACATTAAACATCATTATAACGGTGGCCCACATTAAACATCATTATAACTGTGGCCCACATTAAACATCATTATAACTGTGGCCCACATTAAACATCATTATAACTGTGGCCCACATTAAACATCATTATAACTGTGGCCCACATTAAACATCATTATAACTGTGGCCCACATTAAACATCATTATAACGGTGGCCCACATTAAACATCATTATAACTGTGGCCCACATTAAACATCATTATAACTGTGGCCCACATTAAACATCATTATAACTCCACATTAAACATCATTATAACGGTGGCCCACATTAAACATCATTATAACTGTGGCCCACATTAAACATCATTATAACTGTGGCCCACATTAAACATCATTATAACTGTGTCCCACATTAAACATCATTATAACTGTGGCCCACATTAAACATCATTATAACTGTGGCCCACATTAAACATCATTATAACTGTGGCCCACATTAAACATCATTATAACTGTGGCCCACATTAAACATCATTATAACTGTGGCCCACATTAAACATCATTATAACTGTGGCCCACATTAAACATCATTATAACTGTGGCCCACATTAAACATCATTATAACTGTGGCCCACATTAAACATCATTATAACGGTGGCCCACATTAAACATCATTATAACTGTGGCCCACATTAAACATCATTATAACTGTGGCCCACATTAAACATCATTATAACGGTGGCCCACATTAAACATCATTATAACTCCACATTAAACATCATTATAACTGTGGCCCACATTAAACATCATTATAACTGTGGCCCACATTAAACATCATTATAACTGTGGCCCACATTAAACATCATTATAACTCCACATTAAACATCATTATAACTGTGGCCCACATTAAACATCATTATAACTGTGGCCCACATTAAACATCATTATAACTGTGGCCCACATTAAACATCATTATAACTGTGGCCCACATTAAACATCATTATAACTGTGGCACACATTAAACATCATTATAACTGTGGCCCACATTAAACATCATTATAACTGTGGCCCACATTAAACATCATTATAACTGTGGCCCACATTAAACATCATTATAACTGTGGCCCACATTAAACATCATTATAACTGTGGCCCACATTAAACATCATTATAACTGTGGCCCACATTAAACATCATTATAACTGTGGCCCACATTAAACATCATTAGAACTGTGGCCCACATTAAACATCATTAGAACTGTGGCCCACATTAAACATCATTATAACTCCACATTAAACATCATTATAACGGTGGCCCACATTAAACATCATTATAACTCCACATTAAACATCATTATAACTGTGGCCCACATTAAACATCATTATAACTGTGGCCCACATTAAACATCATTATAACTGTGGCCCACATTAAACATCATTATAACTCCACATTAAACATCATTATAACTGTGGCCCACATTAAACATCATTATAACTCCACATTAAACATCATTATAACTGTGGCCCACATTAAACATCATTATAACTGTGGCCCACATTAAACATCATTATAACTGTGGCCCACATTAAACATCATTATAACTCCACATTAAACATCATTATAACTGTGGCCCACATTAAACATCATTATAACTCCACATTAAACATCATTATAACTGTGGCCCACATTAAACATCATTATAACTGTGGCCCACATTAAACATCATTATAACTGTGGCCCACATTAAACATCATTATAACTCCACATTAAACATCATTATAACTGTGGCCCACATTAAACATCATTATAACTCCACATTAAACATCATTATAACTGTGGTCCACATTAAACATCATTATAACTGTGGCCCACATTAAACATCATTATAACGGTGGCCCACATTAAACATCATTATAACTGTGGCCCACATTAAACATCACTATAACTGTGGCCCACATTAAACATCATTATAACTGTGGCCCACATTAAACATCATTATAACTGTGGCCCACATTAAACATCACTATAACTGTGGCCCACATTAAACATCATTATAACTGTGGCCCACATTAAACATCATTATAACTGTGGCCCACATTAAACATCATTATAACTGTGGCCCACATTAAACATCATTATAACTGTGGCCCACATTAAACATCATTATAACTGTGGCCCACATTAAACATCATTATAACTGTGGCCCACATTAAACATCATTATAACGGTGGCCCACATTAAACATCATTATAACGGTGGCCCACATTAAACATCATTATAACTGTGGCCCACATTAAACATCATTATAACTGTGGCCCACATTAAACACCATTATAACGGTGGCCCACATTAAACATCATTATAACTGTGGCCCACATTAAACATCATTATAACTGTGGCCCACATTAAACATCATTATAACTGTGGCCCACATTAAACATCATTATAACTCCACATTAAACATCATTATAACTGTGGCCCACATTAAACATCATTATAACTCCACATTAAACATCATTATAACTGTGGCCCACATTAAACATCATTATAACTGTGGCCCACATTAAACATCATTATAACTGTGGCCCACATTAAACATCATTATAACTGTGGCCCACATTAAACATCATTATAACTGTGGCCCACATTAAACATCATTATAACTGTGGTCCACATTAAACATCATTATAACGGTGGCCCACATTAAACATCATTATAACTCCACATTAAACATCATTATAACGGTGGCCCACATTAAACATCATTATAACTCCACATTAAACATCATTATAACTGTGGCCCACATTAAACATCATTATAACTGTGGCCCACATTAAACATCATTATAACAGTGGCCCACATTAAACATCATTATAACTGTGGCCCACATTAAACATCATTATAACTGTGGCCCACATTAAACATCATTATAACTGTGGCCCACATTAAACATCATTATAACTGTGGCCCACATTAAACATCATTATAACGGTGGCCCACATTAAACATCATTATAACTGTGGCCCACATTAAACATCATTATAACTGTGGCCCACATTAAACATCATTATAACTGTGGCCCACATTAAACATCATTATAACTGTGGCCCACATTAAACATCATTATAACTCCACATTAAACATCATTATAACTGTGGCCCACATTAAACATCATTATAACTCCACATTAAACATCATTATAACTGTGGCCCACATTAAACATCATTATAACTGTGGCCCACATTAAACAACATTATAACGGTGGCCCACATTAAACATCATTATAACTGTGGCCCACATTAAACATCATTATAACTGTGGCCCACATTAAACATCATTATAACTCCACATTAAACATCATTATAACTGTGGCCCACATTAAACATCATTATAACTGTGGCCCACATTAAACATCATTATAACTGTGGCCCACATTAAACATCATTATAACTCCACATTAAACATCATTATAACTGTTGCCCACATTAAACATCATTATAACTGTGGCCCACATTAAACATCATTATAACTGTGGCCCACATTAAACATCATTATAACTGTGGCCCACATTAAACATCATTATAACTGTGGCCCACATTAAACATCATTATAACTGTGGCCCACAACAAGTTACAGGTTGAAAAAGCCCTCAGCTCGGAACTAGGCAAAATCTGCATATGGCTCGCCGACAACAAACTATCATTACACATGGGCAAAACAGAGTCCATTCTCTTCGGTTCAAATAACAAACTCAGCAAGACCGACGGCTTCTCGGTTACAGTGGGTGACAATATTATCACAAGGAAAGATGAAATTACCTACCTGGGTTCCATCCTAGAGGCTAATCTTTCCTGTGACAAAATGGCATCCAATGTAATAAAAAAAGTCAACCAACGAACGCGATTCTTGTACCGGATCTCCTCTCTGGTAAACAAGAATACCCTGAAGACTCTAGCAGGAGCACTCATTCAAGGGTACTACGACTATGCTTGCACCTCATGGTACCAAAGCACCTCAAAGGCACTAAAAAACAAATTACAAACATCTCAAAACAAGCTAGTCAGACTACTACTTGACCTGACTCCTAGAACCCACCTCACCCCTGCCCACTTTGACAACCTAGGATGGCTTAGAGTAGACGACAGAGTACAGCAACTTGCAATGGGCCTGGTCTACAAGATACACTACGCGACCAAGGTACCCATGTACATGTCAAAATACTTCCCAAAGGTCAGTGAATACCACGATCACAACACCAGAGGGAGCTCCACAAATCATGTAAAACCCAGATTCGGCTCAAACAAGGGACTAAACACGTTTCGCAATTATGCCACATCAATGTGGAACGCCCTGCCTAAAGCTGTAAAGGAATGTGAATCACTACCCACCTTCAAAAACACTCTCAAAAAACACCTACGTGAGACTGCAATTCGAAACTGGCCCCTACAAATGTCCTTTTTTTTTTATCCACTTTTTCTCCCATTTTTCTATATTTTCTCCCATCCCAATTTCGTATCATCCAATTCAACCCTCCCCTGTCACGAACGCTGTTTCTTGCCTCCCACAAGCCGGCTGCAATGTGGACTAAGTCATACATGCGGCACGGTGGTGTAGTGGTTAACACTGTCGCCTCACAGCAAGAAGGTCCAGGGTTCGATTCCCGCTTGGGGACCAGGTTTCCATGATGCCAGGTACCCAGGTGGGGTATCTCCCAGGCCTTTCTGTGTGGAGTTTGCATGTTCTCCTCGTGCTCGCAAGGGTTTCCCCCCCGATAAGATAAACCCAATGGAAAAACATGCACAACAACAGATCGCTAACGCTGTGGCGTCCTTGACGAAGACGGACAGGAGCACTTGGATTGGTCCCCTGGCGCGGCTCACGTTGACGCCTGTCTGCTCCCGGCTGCCCTTGGGGGGGAAGGACGACGGGATGGGTTAATCGCAGAGACGAATCGCATCGGCGATCCTAAAGAGACAATGCATGCGTGTGTGTTCCGGTGTGTGTGCTAAACTAACCGCTGTGTGTACCACTAAAAAACATTGAGTGTCGTTGCATGCCGAATAAAGGCCTCTGCAACAGGTCCTGCATTATTATTATTATATATTATTACATAGCACAAGTCCCCTCCGGTACTTGAGGTAACAGCAGTCGCATCTTTTCACCTGCGCAGCTCGATCTCTCAGTGTCGAGGAGTAACGCGTGGGAGGCTCACGCTGCCCCCGACACTTCCTGATTCTACTGCGCAGGCGCACCAACCGACTTGTAGGAGTCGCTTGTTCACAACGCCCGATCCCCACCCTTCAGTTTCCCTCCCCGTAATACGGCCAATGTGTATTACTGCGGACGACCAGCTAAACTGAAAACAATATGGAGTGCTGGATTCGAACACGCGAATCCTAGCGTCTCCACACTGGTGGCGAGTGCCTTGCCCACTACACCACCTAGCCGCCCGCCCCTACAAATGTCCTAACCTAGTTGTACAGTAAATGACCAAGTAAGGCTTTGTCAATATTCCAATGTACAGTGTAAAATGTGTGTGTGTCCCCTACCCAACCCCCCCCCCCCCCCCCACCTCCAATGTACAGCCCTCACCCAACCCACCCAACCCCACCCCACCCAACCAACCTCCTCCAATGTACAGTTTCTACACCAAATGTATATACACTCCTTTTCTGGACACTTTTGTATCACAAACAGTACTGTATTTGCAAATCTGATATGTCATAAATGTATAGATGTAGCAGTACTGTCTATCTGTATGTCATGTATGTCATATATGTTATGATGAATTGAAAATGGGGGACCCTGATGTAAACAAGACGAAAGTCTTTCTCTGGTCTGCATCCCCTTAACAATTTTATGTATTGAGCCGTACTGTACTGTACCCATTCTGCAATCTGTTAATAAACTTTTCAATCAATCAATCAATCACATTAAGTGTGGCCCACATTAAACATCATTATAACTGTGGCCCACATTAAACATCATTATAACTGTGGCCCACATTAAACATCATTATAACTGTGGCCCACATTAAACATCATTATAACTGTGGCTCACATTAAACATCATTATAACTGTGGCCCACATTAAACATCATTATAACTGTGGCCCACATTAAACATCATTATAACTGTGGCCCACATTAAACATCATTATAACTGTGGCCCACATTAAACATCATTATAACTGTGGCCCACATTTAACATCATTATAACTGTGGCCCACATTAAACATCATTATAACTGTGGCCCACATTAAACATCATTATAACTGTGGCCCACATTAAACATCATTATAACTGTGGCCCACATTAAACATCATTATAACGGTGGCCCACATTAAACATCATTATAACTGTGGCCCACATTAAACATCATTATAACTCCACATTAAACATCATTATAACTGTGGCCCACATTAAACATCATTATAACTGTGGCCCACATTAAACATCATTATAACTGTGGCCCACATTAAACATCATTATAACTGTGGCCCACATTAAACATCATTATAACTGTGGCCCACATTTAACATCATTATAACTGTGGCCCACATTAAACATCATTATAACTGTGGCCCACATTAAACATCATTATAACTGTGGCCCACATTAAACATCATTATAACTGTGGCCCACATTAAACATCATTATAACTGTGGCCCACATTAAACATCATTATAACTGTGGCCCACATTAAACATCATTATAACTGTGGCCCACATTAAACATCATTATAACTGTGGCCCACATTAAACATCATTATAACTGTGGCCCACATTAAACATCATTATAACGGTGGCCCACATTAAACATCATTATAACTGTGGCCCACATTAAACATCATTATAACTGTGGCCCACATTAAACATCATTATAACGGTGGCCCACATTAAACATCATTATAACTGTGGCCCACATTAAACATCATTATAATGGTGGCCCACATTAAACATCATTATAACTGTGGCCCACATTAAACATCATTATAACTCCACATTAAACATAATTATAACTGTGGCCCACATTAAACATCATTATAACTGTGGCCCACATTAAACATCATTATAACTGTGGCCCACATTAAACATCATTATAACTCCACATTAAACATCATTATAACGGTGGCCCACATTAAACATCATTATAACTGTGGCCCACATTAAACATCATTATAACTCCACATTAAACATCATTATAACTGTGGCCCACATTAAACATCATTATAACTCCACATTAAACATCATTATAACTGTGGCCCACATTAAACATCATTATAACTGTGGCCCACATTAAACATCATTATAACTCCACATTAAACATCATTATAACTGTGGCCCACATTAAACATCATTATAACTCCACATTAAACATCATTATAACTGTGGCCCACATTAAACATCATTATAACTGTGGCCCACATTAAACATCATTATAACTCCACATTAAACATCATTATAACTGTGGCCCACATTAAACATCATTATAACTCCACATTAAACATCATTATAACTGTGGCCCACATTAAACATCATTATAACTCCACATTAAACATCATTATAACTGTGGCCCACATTAAACATCATTATAACTGTGGCCCACATTAAACATCATTATAACTGTGGCCCACATTAAACATCATTATAACTGTGGCCCACATTAAACATCATTATAACTGTGGCCCACATTAAACATCATTATAACTCCACATTAAACATCATTATAACTGTGGCCCACATTAAACATCATTATAACTGTGGCCCACATTAAACATCATTATAACTGTGGCCCACATTAAACATCATTATAACTCCACATTAAACATCATTATAACTGTAGCCCACATTAAACATCATTATAACTGTGGCCCACATTAAACATCATTATAACTGTGGCCCACATTAAACATCATTATAACTCCACATTAAACATCATTATAACGGTGGCCCACATTAAACATCATTATAACTGTGGCCCACATTAAACATCATTATAACTGTGGCCCACATTAAACATCATTATAACTGTGGCCCACATTAAACATCATTATAACTGTGGCCCACATTAAACATCATTATAACTGTGGCCCACATTAAACATCATTATAACGGTGGCCCACATTAAACATCATTATAACGGTGGCCCACATTAAACATCATTATAACTGTGGCCCACATTAAACATCATTATAACTGTGGCCCACATTAAACATCATTATAACTGTGGCCCACATTAAACATCATTATAACTGTGGCCCACATTAAACATCATTATAACTGTGGCCCACATTAAACATCATTATAACGGTGGCCCACATTAAACATCATTATAACTGTGGCCCACATTAAACATCATTATAACTGTGGCCCACATTAAACATCATTATAACTGTGGCCCACATTAAACATCATTATAACGGTGGCCCACATTAAACATCATTATAACTGTGGCCCACATTAAACATCATTATAACTGTGGCCCACATTAAACATCATTATAACGGTGGCCCACATTAAACATCATTATAACTGTGGCCCACATTAAACATCATTATAACTGTGGCCCACATTAAACATCATTATAACGGTGGCCCACATTAAACATCATTATAACTGTGGCCCACATTAAACATCATTATAACTGTGGCCCACATTAAACATCATTATAACGGTGGCCCACATTAAACATCATTATAACTGTGGCCCACATTAAACATCATTATAACTGTGGCCCACATTAAACATCATTATAACTGTGGCCCACATTAAACATCATTATAACTGTGGCCCACATTAAACATCATTATAACTGTGGCCCACATTAAACATCATTATAACTGTGGCCCACATTAAACATCATTATAACGGTGGCCCACATTAAACATCATTATAACTGTGGCCCACATTAAACATCATTATAACTGTGGCCCACATTAAACATCATTATAACTGTGGCCCACATTAAACATCATTATAACTGTGGCCCACATTAAACATCATTATAACTGTGGCCCACATTAAACATCATTATAACGTGCCACATTAAACATCATTATAACTGTGGCCCACATTAAACATCATTATAACTGTGGCCCACATTAAACATCATTATAACTGTGGCCCACCATTAAACATCATTATAACGGTGGCCCACATTAAACATCATTATAACTGTGGCCCACATTAAACTTCATTATAACTGTGGCCCACATAAACATCATTATAACGGTGCCCACATTAAACATCATTATAACTGTGGCCCACATTAAACATCATTATAACTGTGGCCCACATTAAACATCATTATAACTGTGGCCCACATTAAACATCATTATAACGTGGCCCACATTAAACAACATTATAACTGTGGCCACATTAAACATCATTATAACTGTGGCCCACATTAAACATCATTATAACTGTGGCCCACATTAAACAACATTATAACGGTGGCCCACATTAAACATCATTATAACTGTGCCCACATTAAACATCATTATAACTGTGGCCCACATTAAACATCATTATAACTGTGGCCCACATTAAACATCATTATAACGTGGCCACATTAAACATCATTATAACGGTGACCCACATTAAACATCATTATAACTGTGGCCCACATTAAACATCATTATAACTGTGGCCCACATTAAACATCATTATAACGGTGGCCCACATTAAACAACATTATAACGGTGGCCCACATTAAACATCATTATAACGTGGCCCACATTAAACATCATTATAACTGTGGCCCACATTAAACATCATTATAACGGTGGCCCACATTAAACATCATTATAACTCCACATTAAACATCATTATAACTGTGGCCCACATTAAACATCATTATAACTGTGGCCCACATTAAACATCATTATAACTGTGGCCCACATTAAACATCATTATAACTGTGGCCCACATTAAACAACATTATAACGGTGGCCCACATTAAACATCATTATAACGGTGGCCCACATTAAACATCATTATAACTGTGGCCCACATTAACATCATTATAACTGTGGCCCACATTAAACATCATTATAACTGTGGCCCACATTAAACATCATTATAACTGTGGCCCACATTAAACATCATTATAACTGTGGCCCACATTAAACATCATTATAACTGTGGCCCACATTAAACATCATTATAACTGTGGCCCACATTAAACATCATTATAACTGTGGCCCACATTAAACATCATTATAACTGTGGCCCACATTAAACATCATTATAACTGTGGCACACATTAAACATCATTATAACTGTGGCCCACATTAAACATCATTATAACTGTGGCCCACATTAAACATCATTATAACGGTGGCCCACATTAAACATCATTATAACTGTGGCCCACATTAAACATCATTATAACTGTGGCCCACATTAAACACATTATACTGTGCCCACATTAAACATCATTATAACGGTGGCCCACATTAAACATCATTATAACGTGGCCCACATTAAACATCATTATAACTCCACATTAAACATCATTATAACGGTGGCCCACATTAACATCATTATAACTGCCACATTAACATCATTATAACGGTGGCCCACATTAAACATCATTATAACTGTGGCCCACATTAAACATCATTATAACTGTGGCCCACATTAAACATCATTATAACTGCCCACATTAAACATCATTATAACGGTGGCCCACATTAAACATCATTATAACGGTGGCCCACATTAAACATCATTATAACTGTGGCCACATTAAACATCATTATAACTGTGGCCCACATTAAACATCATTATAACTGTGGCCCACATAAACATCATTATAACTGTGGCCCACATTAAACATCATTATAACTGTGGCCCACATTAAACATCATTATAACTGTGGCCCACATTAAACATCATTATAACGGTGGCCCACATTAAACATCATTATAACGGTGGCCCACATTAAACATCATTATAACGGTAGCCCACATTAAACATCATTATAACTGTGGCCCACATTAAACATCATTATAACGGTGGCCCACATTAAACATCATTATAACTGTGGCCCACATTAAACATCATTATAACTGTGGCCCACATTAAACATCATTATAACGGTGGCCCACATTAAACATCATTATAACGGTGGCCCACATTAAACATCATTATAACTGTGGCCCACATTAAACATCATTATAACTGTGGCCCACATTAAACATCATTATAACTGTGGCCCACATTAAACATCATTATAACTGTGGCCCACATTAAACATCATTATAACTGTGGCCCACATTAAACATCATTATAACTGTGGCACACATTAAACATCATTATAACTGTGGCCCACATTAAACATCATTATAACGGTGGCCCACATTAAACATCATTATAACTGTGGCCCACATTAAACATCATTATAACTGTGGCCCACATTAAACATCATTATAACTGTGGCCCACATTAAACATCATTATAACTGTGGCCCACATTAAACATCATTATAACTGTGGCCCACATTAAACATCATTATAACTGTGGCCCACATTAAACATCATTATAACGGTGGCCCACATTAAACATCATTATAACGGTGGCCCACATTAAACATCATTATAACTGTGGCCCACATTAAACATCATTATAACGGTGGCCCACATTAAACATCATTATAACTGTGGCCCACATTAAACATCATTATAACTGTGGCCCACATTAAACATCATTATAACTGTGGCCCACATTAAACATCATTATAACTCCACATTAAACATCATTATAACTGTGGCCCACATTAAACATCATTATAACTGTGGCCCACATTAAACATCATTATAACTGCCTCATTAAACATCATTATAACTGTGGCCCACATTAAACATCATTATAACTGCCACATTAAACATCATTATAACTGTGGCCCACATTAAACATAATTATAACTCCACATTAAACATCATTATAACTGTGGTCCACATTAAACATCATTATAACTCCACATTAAACATAATTATAACTGTGGCCCACATTAAACATCATTATAACTGTGGCCCACATTAAACATCATTATAACTGTGGCCCACATTAAACATCATTATAACTGTGGCCCACATTAAACATCATTATAACTCCACATTAAACCTCATTATAACTGTGGCCCACATTACACATCATTATAACTGTGGCCCACATTAAACATCATTATAACTGTGGCCCACATTAAACATCATTATAACTGTGGCCCACATTAAACATCATTATAACTCCACATTAAACATCATTATAACGGTGGCCCACATTAAACATCATTATAACTGTGGCCCACATTAAACATCATTATAACGGTGGCCCACATTAAACATCATTATAACTGTGGCCCACATTAAACATCATTATAACTGTGGCCCACATTAAACATCATTATAACTGTGTCCCCACATTAAACATCATTATAACTGTGGCCCACATTAAACATCATTATAACTGTGGCCCACATTAAACATCATTATAACTGTGGCCCACATTAAACATCATTATAACGGTGGCCCACATTAAACATCATTATAACTGTGGCCCACATTAAACATCATTATAACTGTGGCCCACATTAAACATCATTATAACTGTGGCCCACATTAAACATCATTATAACTGTGGCCCACATTAAACATCATTATAACTGTGGCCCACATTAAACATCATTATAACGGTGGCACACATTAAACATCATTATAACGGTGGCCCACATTAAACATCATTATAACTGTGGCCCACATTAAACATCATTATAACTGTGGCCCACATTAAACATCATTATAACGGTGGCCCACATTAAACATCATTATAACTCCACATTAAACATCATTATAACTGTGGCCCACATTAAACATCATTATAACTGTGGCCCACATTAAACATCATTATAACTGTGGCCCACATTAAACATCATTATAACTGTGGCCCACATTAAACATCATTATAACTGTGGCCCACATTAAACATCATTATAACTGTGGCCCACATTAAACATCATTATAACTGTGGCCCACATTAAACATCATTATAACTGTGGCCCACATTAAACATCATTATAACGGTGGCCCACATTAAACATCATTATAACTGTGGCACACATTAAACATCATTATAACGGTGGCCCACATTAAACATCATTATAACTGTGGCCCACATTAAACATCATTATAACTGTGGCCCACATTAAACATCATTATAACGGTGGCCCACATTAAACATCATTATAACTGTGGCCCACATTAAACATCATTATAACTGTGGCCCACATTAAACATCATTATAACGGTGGCCCACATTAAACATCATTATAACGGTGGCCCACATTAAACATCATTATAACTGTGGCCCACATTAAACATCATTATAACTGTGGCCCACATTAAACATCATTATAACTGTGGCCCACATTAAACATCATTATAACGGTGGCCCACATTAAACATCATTATAACTGTGGCCCACATTAAACATCATTATAACGGTGGCCCACATTAAACATCATTATAACTGTGGCCCACATTAAACATCATTATAACTGTGGCACACATTAAACATCATTATAACTGTGGCCCACATTAAACATCATTATAACTGTGGCCCACATTAAACATCATTATAACTGTGGCCCACATTAAACATCATTATAACTGTGGCCCACATTAAACATCATTATAACTGTGGCCCACATTAAACATCATTATAACTGTGGCCCACATTAAACATCATTATAACTGTGGCCCACATTAAACATCATTATAACTGTGGCCCACATTAAACATCATTAGAACTGTGGCCCACATTAAACATCATTAGAACTGTGGCCCACATTAAACATCATTATAACTCCACATTAAACATCATTATAACGGTGGCCCACATTAAACATCATTATAACTGTGGCCCACATTAAACATCATTATAACTGTGGCCCACATTAAACATCATTATAACTCCACATTAAACATCATTATAACTGTGGCCCACATTAAACATCATTATAACTGTGGCCCACATTAAACATCATTATAACTGTGGCCCACATTAAACATCATTATAACTGTGGCCCACATTAAACATCATTATAACTGTGGCCCACATTAAACATCATTATAACTCCACATTAAACATCATTATAACTGTGGCCCACATTAAACATCATTATAACTCCACATTAAACATCATTATAACTGTGGTCCACATTAAACATCATTATAACTGTGGCCCACATTAAACATCATTATAACTGTGGCCCACATTAAACATCATTATAACTGTGGCCCACATTAAACATCACTATAACTGTGGCCCACATTAAACATCATTATAACTGTGGCCCACATTAAACATCATTATAACTGTGGCCCACATTAAACATCATTATAACTGTGGCCCACATTAAACATCATTATAACTGTGGCCCACATTAAACATCATTATAACTGTGGCCCACATTAAACATCATTATAACTGTGGCCCACATTAAACATCATTATAACGGTGGCCCACATTAAACATCATTATAACTGTGGCCCACATTAAACATCATTATAACTGTGGCCCACATTAAACACCATTATAACGGTGGCCCACATTAAACATCATTATAACTGTGGCCCACATTAAACATCATTATAACTGTGGCCCACATTAAACATCATTATAACTGTGGCCCACATTAAACATCATTATAACTCCACATTAAACATCATTATAACTGTGGCCCACATTAAACATCATTATAACTCCACATTAAACATCATTATAACTGTGGCCCACATTAAACATCATTATAACTGTGGCCCACATTAAACATCATTATAACTGTGGCCCACATTAAACATCATTATAACTGTGGTCCACATTAAACATCATTATAACGGTGGCCCACATTAAACATCATTATAACTCCACATTAAACATCATTATAACGGTGGCCCACATTAAACATCATTATAACTCCACATTAAACATCATTATAACTGTGGCCCACATTAAACATCATTATAACTGTGGCCCACATTAAACATCATTATAACGGTGGCCCACATTAAACATCATTATAACTGTGGCCCACATTAAACATCATTATAACTGTGGCCCACATTAAACATCATTATAACTGTGGCCCACATTAAACATCATTATAACGGTGGCCCACATTAAACATCATTATAACTGTGGCCCACATTAAACATCATTATAACTGTGGCCCACATTAAACATCATTATAACTGTGGCCCACATTAAACATCATTATAACTGTGGCCCACATTAAACATCATTATAACTCCACATTAAACATCATTATAACTGTGGCCCACATTAAACATCATTATAACTCCACATTAAACATCATTGTAACTGCAGGAGTGTCATAGTGTAATTCTAGTTAGCTGCAGTGTGATGTCATAATAGATCGCCCTGTGTGTACGGTCCTGCTGCCTTGTGATGTCATAATAGATCGCCACTAGTGTATAAATATTGAGACCCTATAAGGTTCGTCCCTTCACTTCTTCACCATCTTCAGACAAGCCACATCGACACCAAGCTCCATAACAGTCCTCTCATATTGCATGCTATCAATAAGGTACGTTTGGGGCCGTACTGCGCTTGTAGTTAAGTTCAGTGGGTTAACAACCACCCTTGTAACGACCGATAAATTGTATGTATGTTGTTATGGTTTGATCCGTGATTGATTGTATTTCATGTATGTTTTCACAGTTTTACGGTTCGGAATAAAGATGTTCTCTTCGAACGGAAATAAAGCCAATCAGTAAACATCAAAGACGAGTTGCTTCATCATTGCAAGAGGGACAGTTACAGTAAAACTTATATGCACCACGATGACCGTGCAATTCTAGAACATCGAACATCCACAACCTTCCGGAACATTCTAGAACATCGAACATCCACAACCTTCCGGAACATTCTAGAACATCGAACATCCTGGCATTACATCAAGATGTCTGATAGTGGCAGCCAGTCCAAGACGGTGGTGGAGGAGGAGAACACATCCGTGGCAGAGGGCCGAGCACGCAGGCGGACGGCCGCGGCTCAAGAACTGAAGGATGGGCAAAGGACAAAGGTTGCACGGCGGTTCGATAAGTGCAAGAAAGGATGGCAGGCGGCGATGCAGGAGGCCGAGAACGCGCTGATTACCCCGGGCGCACTCGACGTAATGCAACAAGTCACTACAATAGGCAGTGCCGCTGAGAAGCTGGGTGCAGCCTATGAGGCTTGGAAGAGCATTGAAGCGCCTGAAAGTAACGCACGGCGCACCATCAACCGCTGCAACCAAGACACAGAGAGACTTGCAAGGAGACTGTTCGAGGCGCAAGAGGAGCACCTTGAAGCAATGCGGAAACTGGTAGCCGAAGATGCACAGTTAAAGGCACAAGTGGCGGCCGACAACGCGGAAAGAAAGGTCAAACGAAGGGCCGAAACCGCGGAAAGACAAGGAAGGCTAGAGGCTAAACGCAGAGAAGGAACGCTATTGGAAGCCCTGCAGAAGCTACATGCAGCTCAAGCAGCTGAAAGAGAAGCCGCGGACAGACAAAGGGTGCTAGAAGCTGCACAGAGAAAGGTTCAGCAGGATGCTGAAACCGCAGAAGAAGAAGAAGAAGTAGTAGAAGTAGAAGAAGAAGAAGTAAAGCGATTGGAAACTAGGAAGACGCTAAGGGCTGCCACGGCACGACCGCAAGTATACGATCAGCCCAAAGGTGCAGCGCAAGCAGCCAGCCAAAGTGGCTACCCAGCTGGAGAAATAAAGGTGTCGCAAGAGCGAGGCGTCGCTGTGAAAGAGGAAGTCACGTCTCAGGCAAGCGTAGGGCAGCACCATTTTTCACGGCCAGCTGCAGCACCACCACGGCAACCCCAACTGCAAGCTGCACCACAAGCAGGGCAAGACCGGTACCAGGCGCCACTGCCAGCGGAAGCACAACCAAGGCAAAACCAGCAGCGGTCTCCACTGCTAGCTGTAGCAGAAACAAGGCAAGAAGACAGATGTATCGCACTCCGCGATACACAAAGTGACCCAACCTTGATCCGCGAAATGACAGCAAAGGCTCTCAACACAGAGGTTCTCCAGGAGACAGACCAGAGGTTCTTCAGGAGACAGACCAGAGGTTCTTCAGGAGACAGACCAGAGGTTCTCCAGGAGACAGACCACAGGTTCTTCAGGAGACAGACCAGAGGTTCTCCAGGAGACAGACCAGAGGTTCTCCAGGAGACAGACCAGAGGTTCTTCAGGAGACAGACCAGAGGTTCTTCAGGAGACAGACCAGAGGTTATTACAGCAGATGACATAAAGATGCTGGAGCCTGACGTTGCTGAAAGAACGGCAGAGGCCACCCCCATCCCCCAAGAGAATCTAAGGTTCCAGTCGAAAATGGAACGCATCAAGCAAAGCACAGAGTCTACACAATGGAGGTATGTGGCGGCGGAAGAGAATCCAGCCGACCATGCCTCAAGAGGTCTCACAGCAGAGCCACTGATAGCCTTTAACTGGGTCACCGGCCCAGACTTGCTTTGGCAGAAAGGGTTACCAAGTGGAGAAGGCAAGGTGGGAGAGATCGCAAGCGACGACCCTGAACTTAGGAAGGCCCAGGTGCTCACCGCACGGGTGAAAGAAGGCTGGCCGCTGCTAGCGCGCGTACACAAGTTGCCTTCTCCAAGTGGAGAAGGCAAGGTGGGAGAGATCGCAAGCGACGACCCTGAACTTAGGAAGGCCCAGGTGCTCACCACACGGGTGAAAGAAGTCTGGCCGCTGCTAGCGCGCGTACACAAGTTCTCAGACTGGTCCAGACTGGTGAAAGCTATCGCCAGACTCCAGCGCCATGTGAAAGAAAGGAAAGGTCACCAGCCAAAGTCCTGTGAAGCCACCAGTCTAGAGGAAAGGAGAGAAGCGGAGCTAACCATAATCAAGATGGTGCAAGAAGCAACCTTTTCACAAGACATACAGTTACTCCAGAGTCACCAGGAGACACCAGTCAAAGGCAGAGCCACTAATCTGCACCGGTTAGGTCCATTCCTGGATGACCAAGGCATCCTCAGAGTTGGCGGCCGCCTAACGCATGCCGCCTTACCGCCACAGGGGAAGCATCCAGCGGTCCTTCCAAAGGACAGTCATGTGTCTGGGTTACTCGTCAAGCACTATCATGAGAGAGTGCATCATCAGGGACGAGGGATGACCATGAATGCACTCCGATCCAATGGCATATGGATACTAGGCTGCAGCAAGGCAGTATCAGCCCATATCTACAAGTGCACTACGTGCAGGAAGTTCAGACAATGCACGGAACAGCAAAGAATGGCAGACCTCCCCGAGGAACGAATGGAAACTGCTCCGCCATGCACCTACTACGGGATGGAACGATTTGGACCACGTGGAGAAGTCAAGGTGGGAGGGAGCGGTGTGTCTCTGGCTGCCGTAACGAATGCTCTAGCTGTCGGTGGCTATGACGGGGACAAGAACCCTGGTCCAGGAACCCTGTTCCAGGTCAAGGGTACCGGAGCCTCCGGCTCTCTCAAGATCAACCAGGCTGAGGGTAAAGCCAACAAGCCTGCCAAGAAGCCAGCAGCCAAGAAACCTGTGGAAGCCAAAGGACCCACGAAGGCGGCAACGAAGAAGCCTGCTGCTTTCTGGGAAAGACAAAGACGCACCATCATAAGGAGCTTGACGGGGCTTGTCTTGACCATCTTCCCATATGAAGTCATAGCGGTTGTAAACCGCAGACCCCTGACCACGGATTGGCTCAATGATTCATCTAGTCCAGAGCCCCGGACACCAAACCACATCCTGACCACGAAGGCCACAATCCTCGCTCCACCTCCTGGACAGTTCGTCAAGGAAGATCTGTACATCGGCAAAGGATGGCGTCGAGTTCAAATCTTATCCACCCACTGCTGGACAAGATGGAAGAAGAAGTACCTCCTGCACCTCCAACCGAGACAGAAGTGGACCAAGGATCGTAGGGACGCAAGGGTCGACGACATTGTACTCCTACAGCATGAGTCCACACCACGTAACCAGTGGAGGATGGCGAAGGTTATCGAGGTGTACCCAGGGAGAGACGGGAGAGTGCGCCGCCTTAAGTTGTTTATCAGCGACCCCAATCTTGATAAGAAAGGCAAGCGCATCTCCACACCAGTCGTCCTGGAGAGGCCCATCCATAAGACGGTGACGTTGGTGGAAGCAGAATGAAGCCTCTTGCGCCCTCTAGCTTTGTCTATATCTCTATCATTCTATCTTTTTCTCTCCCTCAGGCTGAGGTGATTCGTCCGGTGGCGGCCAAGGACCATAGTTATTGTAGTTATTTGTAGTTATGGCGTTACGTTTAGGCATTATGTGGGCAGTTATCGTAAGAATCATATACAATGCTTATATATGCTTGGTGGGAGTGTAACTGCAGGAGTGTCATAGTGTAATTCTAGTTAGCTGCAGTGTGATGTCATAATAGATCGCCCTGTGTGTACGGTCCTGCTGCCTTGTGATGTCATAATAGATCGCCACTAGTGTATAAATATTGAGACCCTATAAGGTTCGTCCCTTCACTTCTTCACCATCTTCAGACAAGCCACATCGACACCAAGCTCCATAACAGTCCTCTCATATTGCATGCTATCAATAAGGTACGTTTGGGGCCGTACTGCGCTTGTAGTTAAGTTCAGTGGGTTAACAACCACCCTTGTAACGACCGATAAATTGTATGTATGTTGTTATGGTTTGATCCGTGATTGATTGTATTTCATGTATGTTTTCACAGTTTTACGGTTCGGAATAAAGATGTTCTCTTCGAACGGAAATAAAGCCAATCAGTAAACATCAAAGACGAGTTGCTTCATCATTGCAAGAGGGACAGTTACAATCATTATAACTGTGGCCCACATTAAACATCATTATAACTGTGGCCCACATTAAACAACATTATAACGGTGGCCCACATTAAACATCATTATAACTGTGGCCCACATTAAACATCATTATAACTGTGGCCCACATTAAACATCATTATAACTCCACATTAAACATCATTATAACTGTGGCCCACATTAAACATCATTATAACTGTGGCCCACATTAAACATCATTATAACTGTGGCCCACATTAAACATCATTATAACTCCACATTAAACATCATTATAACTGTTGCCCACATTAAACATCATTATAACTGTGGCCCACATTAAACATCATTATAACTGTGGCCCACATTAAACATCATTATAACTGTGGCCCACATTAAACATCATTATAACTGTGGCCCACATTAAACATCATTATAACTGTGGCCCACATTAAACATCATTATAACTGTGGCCCACATTAAACATCATTATAACTGTGGCCCACATTAAACATCATTATAACTGTGGCCCACATTAAACATCATTATAACTGTGGCCCACATTAAACATCATTATAACTGTGGCCCACATTAAACATCATTATAACTCCACATTAAACATCATTATAACTGTTGCCCACATTAAACACCATTATAACTGTGGCCCACATTAAACATCATTATAACTGTGGCCCACATTAAACATCATTATAACTGTGGCCCACATTAAACATCATTATAACTGTGGCCCACATTAAACATCATTATAACTGTGGCCCACAACAAGTTACAGGTTGAAAAAGCCCTCAGCTCGGAACTAGGCAAAATCTGCATATGGCTCGCCGACAACAATAGTTTACATTACACATGGGCAAAACAGAGTCCATTCTCTTCGGTTCAAATAACAAACTCAGCAAGACCGACGGCTTCTCGGTTACAGTGGGTGACAATATTATCACAAGGAAAGATGAAATTACCTACCTGGGTTCCATCCTAGAGGCTAATCTTTCCTGTGACAAAATGGCATCCAATGTAATAAAAAAAGTCAACCAACGAACGCGATTCTTGTACCGGATCTCCTCTCTGGTAAACAAGAATACCCTGAAGACTCTAGCAGGAGCACTCATTCAAGGGTACTACGACTATGCTTGCACCTCATGGTACCAAAGCACCTCAAAGGCACTAAAAAACAAATTACAAACATCTCAAAACAAGCTAGTCAGACTACTACTTGACCTGACTCCTAGAACCCACCTCACCCCTGCCCACTTTGACAACCTAGGATGGCTTAGAGTAGACGACAGAGTACAGCAACTTGCAATGGGCCTGGTCTACAAGATACACTACGCGACCAAGGTACCCATGTACATGTCAAAATACTTCCCAAAGGTCAGTGAATACCACGATCACAACACCAGAGGGAGCTCCACAAATCATGTAAAACCCAGATTCGGCTCAAACAAGGGACTAAACGCGTTTCGCAATTATGCCACATCAATGTGGAACGCCCTGCCTAAAGCTGTAAAGGAATGTGAATCACTACCCACCTTCAAAAACACTCTCAAAAAACACCTACGTGAGACTGCAATTCGAAACTGGCCCCTACAAATGTCCTTTTTTTTTTATCCACTTTTTCTCCCATTTTTCTATATTTTCTCCCATCCCAATTTCGTATCATCCAATTCAACCCTCCCCTGTCACAAACGCTGTTTCTTGCCTCCCACAAGCCGGCTGCAATGTGGACTAAGTCATACATAGCACAAGTCCCCTCCGGTACTTGAGGTAACAGCAGTCGCATCTTTTCACCTGCGCAGCTCGATCTCTCAGTGGCGAGGAGTAACGCGTGGGAGGCTCACGCTGCCCCCGACACTTCCTGATTCTACTGCGCAGGCGCACCAACCGACTTGTAGGAGTCGCTTGTGCACAACGCCCGATCCCCACCCTTCAGTTTCCCTCCCCGTAATACGGCCAATGTGTATTACTGCGGACGACCAGCTAAACTGAAAACAATATGGAGTGCTGGATTCGAACACGCGAATCCTAGCGTCTCCACACTGGTGGCGAGTGCCTTGCCCACTACACCACCTAGCCGCCCGCCCCTACAAATGTCCTAACCTAGTTGTACAGTAAATGACCAAGTAAGGCTTTGTCAATATTCCAATGTACAGTGTAAAATGTGTGTGTGTCCCCTACCCAACCCCCCCCCCCCCCCCCCACCTCCAATGTACAGCCCTCACCCAACCCACCCAACCCCACCCCACCCAACCAACCTCCTCCAATGTACAGTTTCTACACCAAATGTATATACACTCCTTTTCTGGACACTTTTGTATCACAAACAGTACTGTATTTGCAAATCTGATATGTCATAAATGTATAGATGTAGCAGTACTGTCTATCTGTATGTCATGTATGTCATATATGTTATGATGAATTGAAAATGGGGGACCCTGATGTAAACAAGACGAAAGTCTTTCTCTGGTCTGCATCCCCTTAACAATTGTATGTATTGAGCTGTACTGTACTGTACCCATTCTGCAATCTGTTAATAAACTTTTCAATCAATCAATCAATCACATTAAGTGTGGCCCACATTAAACATCATTATAACTGTGGCCCACATTAAACATCATTATAACTGTGGCCCACATTAAACATCATTATAACTGTGGCCCACATTAAACATCATTATGAGCGTGGCCCACATTAAACATCATTATAACGGTGGCCCACATTAAACATCATTATAACTCCACATTTAACATCATTATAACTGTGGCCCACATTAAACATCATTATAACTCCACATTAAACATCATTATAACTGTGGCCCACATTAAACATCATTATAACGGTGGCCCACATTAAACATCATTATAACTGTGGCCCACATTTAACATCATTATAACTGTGGCCCACATTAAACATCATTATAACGGTGGCCCACATTAAACATCATTATAACTGTGGCCCACATTAAACATCATTATAACTCCACATTAAACATCATTATAACTGTGGCCCACATTAAACATCATTATAACTGTGGCCCACATTAAACATCATTATAACTGTGGCCCACATTAAACATCATTATAACTGTGGCCCACATTAAACATCATTATAACTGTGGCCCACATTAAACATCATTATAACGGTGGCCCACATTAAACATCATTATAACTGTGGCCCACATTAAACATCATTATAACTGTGGCCCACATTAAACATCATTATAACGGTGGCCCACATTAAACATCATTATAACTGTGGCCCACATTAAACATCATTATAACTGTGGCCCACATTAAACATCATTATAACTGTGGCCCACATTAAACATCATTATAATGGTGGCCCACATTAAACATCATTATAACTGTGGCCCACATTAAACATCATTATAACTGTGGCCCACATTAAACATCATTATAACTGTGGCCCACATTAAACATCATTATAACTGTGGCCCACATTAAACATCATTATAACTGTGGCCCACATTTAACATCATAATAACTGTGGCCCACATTAAACATCATTATAACGGTGGCCCACATTAAACATCATTATAACTGTGGCCCACATTAAACATCATTATAACTGTGGCCCACATTAAACATCAGTATAACTGTGGCCCACATTAAACATCATTATAACTGTGGCCCACATTAAACATCATTATAACTCCACATTAAACATCATTATAACTCCACATTAAACATCATTATAACTGTGGCCCACATTAAACATCATTATAACTCCACATTAAACATCATTATAACTCCACATTAAACATCATTATAACTGTGGCCCACATTAAACATCATTATAACTGTGGCCCACATTAAACATCATTATAACTGTGGCCCACATTAAACATCATTATAACTGTGGCCCACATTAAACATCATTATAACTGTGGCCCACATTAAACATCATTATAACTGTGGCCCACATTAAACATCATTATAACTGTGGCCCACATTAAACATCATTATAACGGTGGCACACATTAAACATCATTATAACTGTGGCCCACATTAAACATCATTATAACTGTGGCCCACATTAAACATCATTATAACGGTGGCCCACATTAAACATCATTATAACTGTGGCCCACATTAAACATCATTATAACTGTGGCCCACATTAAACATCATTATAACGGTGGCCCACATTAAACATCATTATAATGGTGGCCCACATTAAACATCATTATAACTGTGGCCCACATTAAACATCATTATAACTGTGGCCCACATTAAACATCATTATAACTCCACATTAAACATCATTATAACTGTGGCCCACATTAAACATCATTATAACGGTGGCCCACATTAAACATCATTATAACTGTGGCCCACATTAAACATCATTATAACTGTGGCCCACATTAAACATCATTATAACGGTGGCCCACATTAAACATCATTATAACTGTGGCCCACATTAAACATCATTATAACTGTGGCCCACATTAAACATCATTATAACGGTGGCCCACATTAAACATCATTATAACTGTGGCCCACATTAAACATCATTATAATGGTGGCCCACATTAAACATCATTATAACTGTGGCCCACATTAAACATCATTATAACTCCACATTAAACATAATTATAACTGTGGCCCACATTAAACATCATTATAACTGTGGCCCACATTAAACATCATTATAACTGTGGCCCACATTAAACATCATTATAACTCCACATTAAACATCATTATAACGGTGGCCCACATTAAACATCATTATAACTGTGGCCCACATTAAACATCATTATAACTCCACATTAAACATCATTATAACTGTGGCCCACATTAAACATCATTATAACTCCACATTAAACATCATTATAACTGTGGCCCACATTAAACATCATTATAACTGTGGCCCACATTAAATATCATTATAACTGTGGCCCACATTAAACATCATTATAACTCCACATTAAACATCATTATAACTGTGGCCCACATTAAACATCATTATAACTGTGGCCCACATTAAACATCATTATAACTCCACATTAAACATCATTATAACTGTGGCCCACATTAAACATCATTATAACTGTGGCCCACATTAAACATCATTATAACTGTGGCCCACATTAAACATCATTATAACTGTGGCCCACATTAAACATCATTATAACTCCACATTAAACATCATTATAACTGTAGCCCACATTAAACATCATTATAACTGTGGCCCACATTAAACATCATTATAACTGTGGCCCACATTAAACATCATTATAACTCCACATTAAACATCATTATAACGGTGGCCCACATTAAACATCATTATAACTGTGGCCCACATTAAACATCATTATAACTGTGGCCCACATTAAACATCATTATAACTGTGGCCCACATTAAACATCATTATAACTCCACATTAAACATCATTATAACGGTGGCCCACATTAAACATCATTATAACGGTGGCCCACATTAAACATCATTATAACGGTGTCCCACATTAAACATCATTATAACTGTGTCCCACATTAAACATCATTATAACGGTGTCCCACATTAAACATCATTATAACTGTGTCCCACATTAAACATCATTATAACTCCACATTAAACATCATTAGAACTGTGGCCCACATTAAACATCATTATAACTGTGGCCCACATCAAACATCATTATAACTGTGGCCCACATTAAACATCATTATAACTGTGGCCCACATTAAACATCATTATAACTGTGGCCCACATTAAACATCATTATAACGGTGGCCCACATTAAACATCATTATAACTGTGGCCCACATTAAACATCATTATAACTGTGGCCCACATTAAACATCATTATAACTGTGGCCCACATTAAACATCATTATAACTGTGGCCCACATTAAACATCATTATAACTGTGGCCCACATTAAACATCATTATAACTGTGGCCCACATTAAACATCATTATAACTGTGGCCCACATTAAACATCATTATAACTGTGGCCCACATTAAACATCATTATAACTGTGGCCCACATTAAACATCATTATAACGGTGGCCCACATTAAACATCATTATAACTGTGGCCCACATTAAACATCATTATAACTCCACATTAAACATCATTATAACTGTGGCCCACATTAAACATCATTATAACTGTGGCCCACATTAAACATCATTATAACGGTGGCCCACATTAAACATCATTATAACTGTGGCCCACATTAAACATCATTATAACTGTGGCCCACATTAAACATCATTATAACTGTGGCCCACATTAAACATCATTATAACTGTGGCCCACATTAAACATCATTATAACTGTGGCCCACATTAAACATCATTATAACTCCACATTAAACATCATTATAACTGTGGCCCACATTAAACATCATTATAACTGTGGCCCACATTAAACATCATTATAACTGTGGCCCACATTAAACATCATTATAACTGTGGCCCACATTAAACATCATTATAACGGTGGCCCACATTAAACATCATTATAACTGTGGCCCACATTAAACATCATTATAACTGTGGCCCACATTAAACAACATTATAACGGTGGCCCACATTAAACATCATTATAACTGTGGCCCACATTAAACATCATTATAACTGTGGCCCACATTAAACATCATTATAACTGTGGCCCACATTAAACATCATTATAACTGTGGCCCACATTAAACATCATTATAACGGTGGCCCACATTAAACATCATTATAACTGTGGCCCACATTAAACATCATTATAACTGTGGCCCACATTAAACATCATTATAACGGTGGCCCACATTAAACATCATTATAACGGTGGCCCACATTAAACATCATTATAACTGTGGCCCACATTAAACATCATTATAACTGTGGCCCACATTAAACATCATTATAACTGTGGCCCACATTAAACATCATTATAACTGTGGCCCACATTAAACATCATTATAACTGTGGCCCACATTAAACATCATTATAACTGTGGCCCACATTAAACAACATTATAACGGTGGCCCACATTAAACATCATTATAACTGTGGCCCACATTAAACATCATTATAACTGTGGCCCACATTAAACACCATTATAACTGTGGCCCACATTAAACATCATTATAACTGTGGCCCACATTAAACATCAGTATAACTGTGGCCCACATTAAACATCATTATAACTGTGGCCCACATTAAACAACATTATAACTCCACATTAAACATCATTATAACGGTGGCCCACATTAAACATCATTATAACGTGGCCCACATTAAACATCATTATAACTCCACATTAAACATCATTATAACTGTGGCCCACATTAAACATCATTATAACTGTGGCCCACATTAAACATCATTATAACTCCACATTAAACATCATTATAACGGTGGCCCACATTAAACATCATTATAACTCCACATTAAACATCATTATAACTGTGGCCCACATTAATCATCATTATAACTGTGGCCCACATTAAACATCATTATAACTCCACATTAAACATCATTATAACGGTGGCCCACATTAAACATCATTATAACTCCACATTAAACATCATTATAACGGTGGCCCACATTAAACATCATTATAACTGTGGCCCACATTAAACATCATTATAACGGTGGCCCACATTAAACATCATTATAACTGTGGCCCACATTAAACATCATTATAACTGTGGCCCACATTAAACATCATTATAACTGTGGCCCACATTAAACATCATTATAACGGTGGCCCACATTAAACATCATTATAACGGTG
Organism: Notolepis coatsorum; assembly: GCF_963971535.1. Lineage (NCBI taxonomy): Eukaryota > Metazoa > Chordata > Actinopteri > Aulopiformes > Paralepididae > Notolepis > Notolepis coatsorum. Next base: position 158,288 of record NW_028170854.1, on the reverse strand, counting down.
GCCCACATTAAACATCATTATAACTCCACATTAAACATCATTATAACGGTGGCCCACATTAAACATCATTATAACAGTGGCCCACATTAAACATCATTATAACTGTGGCCCACATTAAACATCATTATAACTGTGGCCCACATTAAACATCATTATAACTGTGGCCCACATTAAACATCATTAAAACTGTGGCCCACATTAAACATCATTATAACGGTGGCCCACATTAAACATCATTATAACTGTGGCCCACATTAAACATCATTATAACTGTGGCCCACATTAAACATCATTATAACTGTGGCCCACATTAAACATCATTATAACTGTGGCCCACATTAAACATCATTATAACTGTGGCCCACATTAAACATCATTATAACTGTGGCCCACATTAAACATCATTATAACTGTGGCCCACATTAAACATCATTATAACGGTGGCCCACATTAAACATCATTATAACTGTGGCCCACATTAAACATCATTATAACTGTGGCCCACATTAAACATCATTATAACGGTGGCCCACATTAAACATCATTATAACGGTGGCTCACATTAAACATCATTATAACTGTGGCCCACATTAAACATCATTATAACTGTGGCCCACATTAAACATCATTATAACTCCACATTAAACATCATTATAACTGTGGCCCACATTAAACATCATTATAACTGTGGCCCACATTAAACATCATTATAACTGTGGCCCACATTAAACATCATTATAACTGTGGCCCACATTAAACATCATTATAACTGTGGCCCACATTAAACATCATTATAACTGTGGCACACATTAAACATCATTATAACTGTGGCCCACATTAAACAACATTATAACGGTGGCCCACATTAAACATCATTATAACTGTGGCCCACATTAAACATCATTATAACTGTGGCCCACATTAAACATCATTATAACTGTGGCCCACATTAAACATCATTATAACTGTGGCCCACATTAAACATCATTATAACTGTGGCTCACATTAAACATCATTATAACTGTGGCCCACATTAAACATCATTATAACTCCACATTAAACATCATTATAACGGTGGCCCACATTAAACATCATTATAACGTGGCCCACATTAAACATCATTATAACTCCACATTAAACATCATTATAACGGTGGCCCACATTAAACATCATTATAACGGTGGCCCACATTAAACATAGGCCAAGTGCCAAAACAACAACAACGTGAACAGGCCTCTTAGCTGAAACATTGTGGAAAAAGAACGGCTAGCTTGAATGAGCACATGTAGTCCTGCGCTAGTTTGCTAATAATATAATAATAACCGGACTTGGGCGGCTACGTGGCGTAGTGGGCAAGGCGCTCGCCACAAAATGCTGGAGACGCTGGGCTTGCCTGTTCGAGCCCAGCGCTCCACATTTGCTTTCAGTTTAGCTGGTCGTCCGTACTAATACACATTGGCCGTATTAGGGGGTGGGAAACTGATGGGTGGGGATCGGGCGTTGTGGACAGCGACTCCTACAGGTCGGTTGGTGCGCCTGCGCAGTAGAATCAGGAAGTGTCGGGGGCAGCGTGAGCCTCCCACGCGTTACTCCTCACCACTGAGAGATCGAGCTGCGCAGGTGAAAAGATGCGACTGCTGTTACCTCAAGTACCGGAGGGGACTTGTGCTATGTATGACTTAGTCCACATTGCAGCCGGCTTGTGGGAGGCAAGAAACAGCGTCCGTGACAGGGGAGGGTTGAATTGGATGATACGAAATTGGGATGGGAGAAAAATATAGAAAATGGGAGAAAAAGTGGATAAAAAAAAAATAATAACCAGACTTTGGAGAACTCTTTATTCGGCATGCAGGCAGACACACATGTGATGGGCGGCACACACACAGGAACACACATGCAATTAGTTGTGTCGCCGATGCGATTGAGTCTCTGCACTTGACCCATCCCGTCGTCCTTCCCCCCCCAAGGGCAGCCGGGAGCAGACAGGGCGTCGGCGAGGGTCCGCGCCCCGGGGATCAATCCAAGTGTCTCCCATGGACACGTGCAGCACTCCAGCAATTGACCAGCTAGCTTAATTTAACAAAGAAAACATTATTAAATAAACATAGGGCCAGCTTAGCCTGTCGCAATAGCAAACAGTGTCATTCCACATACCTGTTGTGTCTATTCGCTCATATGCCCAGTTAGCTTGGTTAAACAAACCTATGTTAGCCTGTTACGATAGCGCAGTGTCATTCAATGTAATTGTTCAGCTAGCAGGAGTGAGTACATGTCAGCTAGCTTCACATGCTCCTTCAGCTAGCAGGAGTGAGTACATGTCAGCTAGCTTCACATGCTCCTTCAGCTAGCAGGAGTGAGTACATGTCAGCTAGCTTCACATGCTCCTTCAGCTAGCAGGAGTGAGTACATGTCAGCTAGCTTCACATGCTCCTTCAGCTAGCAGGAGTGAGTACATGTCAGCTAGCTTCACATGCTCCTTCAGCTAGCAGGAGTGAGTACATGTCAGCTAGCTTCACATGCTCCTTCAGCTAGCAGGAGTGAGTACATGTCAGCTAGCTTCACATGCTCCTTCAGCTAGCAGGAGTGAGTACATGTCAGCTAGCTTCACATGCTCCTTCAGCTAGCAGGAGTGAGTACATGTCAGCTAGCTTCACATGCTCCTTCAGCTAGCAGGAGTGAGTACATGTCAGCTAGCTTCACATGCTCCTTCAGCTAGCAGGAGTGAGTACATGTCAGCTAGCTTCACATGCTCCTTCAGCTAGCAGGAGTGAGTACATGTCAGCTAGCTTCACATGCTCCTTCAGCTAGCAGGAGTGAGTACATGTCAGCTAGCTTCACATGCTCCTTCAGCTAGCAGGAGTGAGTACATGTCAGCTAGCTTCACATGCTCCTTCAGCTAGCAGGAGTGAGTACATGTCAGCTAGCTTCACATGCTCCTTCGCCATTATTAGCCACATATCTGATGGTGTTCTTCTGCCTTCATGTTCACAGAGAGTCTGGCTGGGTATAGTCGGGCGGAGGCCCAACGTCCACGACCGGGCCATGACCTCTCGATATTCCCCTCTCTGAGCTAGCACTTCGGGCGTGAAGTCATCAAAAATTGCCACTTTACAATCACCAATCTGTAATTGTCCCCTCCTGGAGCGGGCCGACCGCATGATCAGCTCCTTCGTGCGTAGACTGTGAAGCCTCGCAACGATGTCTCTAGGCGCCCGGTTCCCGTCGGACCTCGCCGGGCCAGTTCTGTAGACCATTCACACAATGGAGGGGTAGCCAGAACGTCAAGGTCCACAATCTTCGGCAACACGCCGGGCATGGAGTCCACGAGACGGCTCCCTTCGGACCCCTCCGGGACTCCCACAATACGGATGTCTTCTTCGAGACTGCATCTCACAGATCCGACTGCTTATCGAGCAAGGCCCCCTCCACTTAGTAGTCTCTCGACCTGTCTGGACCTTTCCTCGGTTAGGGATATTATTTCAGATGAATTATCCGTGGCCATTCAGCGACTCCACTGTCTCCAGTACCAAATCAATTGCTGTCCTGATTTCCAACGTAACCAGTTGGACCGAGGGAGACACGCTAGCAGACTGCTTTGTTCCTCTCCTCCGAGTCATCGAACGTTTAGCTGCCATCTCCAATGCTCAAAAACATGTATACTCGACGTATCTAACAAAATACTGTGAAAAAAACGAATTAAATAAAGAATAATGGGTAAAAGTGTGATAAAATAACGTACTTTGGGGAGCTTAGATGAAACACGTCCTCACCCTATGCCACCTCTCATCCACGCAATGTCTGTGGATAGCTCGCAAAGACGGAGCAGACACTGCATGCAAACCCTGCGCAGTTAAGGGTGCAATTAGCATTTCATTCTTAGTGGATCCCGCCCATAGTGTCATATATTCAATTCACATAGAATCAGTTTTAACACAGTAGATAAGTACATTGTAGGCACTGTTTAAGTCATTTACAATAGATGGAATTTATAAATAGATATGGTAGATTATAGATACTGTAGATACTTTTATGGATAGTCTTATATTAGCATAAAACCTGCAACATTAATATATAATATACTGCTGTAGAATGGTCTATCTTATCGTTCTCACCTAAATGGAAGACAAGTTGTTCCCAGTCTTCTAACACTTTTATTTGAAAGACTAAAAACATGAGCTTCATCCACAGTAGCTCCACGAGAGAAAATCCCAGAGGCTCCGCCCACAAAATATCTTATTACAACGACCCATCAATCAAGCTGCTCGCTGTGTGTTCGCAGCGTTTACCGGACATCTTGATGTTTGAAGAAAAGAAAACAACAACAACAACAACAACAACAACAACAACACGGTCTTCTGAGGAGCGAGGGATGGGTCTCGTCACGCAGAGTATTGTTATCAAAGCACTCGATGGGCTTGAGATTAAGCCCTTAGTGACGAAGAGTGGCTGAGTGCAACATGTGTCTCCACAGGAACCAGATACCTGGGGCTCCGCCCAGCCGGGGCCTGTCATTGGGACGCTGAATCAGAGGCTACCATACAACCTTCTGTTGTCCAATCAGAGGCTCCCATACAACCTTCTGTTGTCCAATGGGAAGAGTCTGGAGACGGAAAGCTATTGCTGTCGTTGTTGTTGTTGTTGTTGCTGCTGCTGCCGTTGGTCTTAACCCTTTCACTGCCACACGACAGAAGGTTAACCCTTTACTATCACACAACCGGATGCGGAGCTAATGATGCTAATGATGGAGCATCGCCGTCGGTTGTGTGATAGTAAAGGGCTAACCTTCTGTATTGTCACAGTGAAAGGGTTTAACCGGCTGTCGTGTGGCAGTGAAAGGGTTAATTGTAGCTTAGTGGTTTTTAGAAGCCTTTCAGTCTATAGACCTGTTCTCTACATCAGACTCAGTCTATAGACCTGTTCTCTACATCAGACTCTATAGACCTGTTCTCTACATCAGACTCTATAGACCTGTTCTCTACATCAGACTCAGTCTATAGACCTGTTCTCTACATCAGACTCTATAGACCTGTTCTCTACATCAGACTCTATAGACCTGTTATCTACATCAGACTCAGTCTATAGACCTGTTCTCTACATCAGACTCTATAGACCTGTTCTCTACATCAGACTCTATAGACCTGTTCTCTACATCAGACTCAGTCTATAGACCTGTTCTCTACATCAGACTCTATAGACCTGTTCTCTACATCAGACTCTATAGACCTGTTCTCTACATCAGACTTAGTCTATAGACCTGTTCTCTACATCAGACTCTATAGACCTGTTCTCTACATCAGACTCTATAGACCTGTTCTCTACATCAGACTTAGTCTATAGACCTGTTCTCTACATCAGACTCTATAGACCTGTTCTCTACATCAGACTCTATAGACCTGTTCTCTACATCAGACTCAGTCTATAGACCTGTTCTCTACATCAGACTCTATAGACCTGTTCTCTACATCAGACTCTATAGACCTGTTCTCTACATCAGACTTAGTCTATAGACCTGTTCTCTACATCAGACTCTATAGACCTGTTCTCTACATCAGACTCTATAGACCTGTTCTCTACATCAGACTTAGTCTATAGACCTGTTCTCTACATCAGACTCAGTCTATAGACCTGTTCTCTACATCAGACTCTATAGACCTGTTCTCTACATCAGACTTAGTCTATAGACCTGTTCTCTACATCAGACTCAGTCTATAGACCTGTTCTCTACATCAGACTCTATAGACCTGTTCTCTACATCAGACTTAGTCTATAGACCTGTTCTCTACATCAGACTCTATAGACCTGTTCTCTACATCAGACTCAGTCTATAGACCTGTTCTCTACATCAGACTCTATAGACCTGTTCTCTACATCAGACTCAGTCTATAGACCTGTTCTCTACATCAGACTCTATAGACCTGTTCTCTACATCAGACTCAGTCTATAGACCTGTTCTCTACATCAGACTCTATAGACCTGTTCTCTACATCAGACTCAGTCTATAGACCTGTTCTCTACATCAGACTCAGTCTATAGACCTGTTCTCTACATCAGACTCTATAGACCTGTTCTCTACATCAGACTCTATAGACCTGTTCTCTACATCAGACTCAGTCTATAGACCTGTTCTCTACATCAGACTCTATAGACCTGTTCTCTACATCAGACTCTATAGACCTGTTCTCTACATCAGACTCTATAGACCTGTTCTCTACATCAGACTTAGTCTATAGACCTGTTTTCTACATCAGACTCTATATACCTGTTCTCTACATCAGACTCAGTCTATAGACCTGTTCTCTACATCAGACTCTATAGACCTGTTCTCTACATCAGACTCTATAGACCTGTTCTCTACATCAGACTTAGTCTATAGACCTGTTCTCTACATCAGACTCTATAGACCTGTTCTCTACATCAGACTCTATAGACCTGTTCTCTACATCAGACTCAGTCTATAGACCTGTTCTCTACATCAGACTCTATAGACCTGTTCTCTACATCAGACTCTATAGACCTGTTCTCTACATCAGACTCAGTCTATAGACCTGTTCTCTACATCAGACTCTATAGACCTGTTCTCTACATCAGACTCAGTCTATAGACCTGTTCTCTACATCAGACTCTATAGACCTGTTCTCTACATCAGACTCAGTCTATAGACCTGTTCTCTACATCAGACTCTATAGACCTGTTCTCTACATCAGACTCAGTCTATAGACCTGTTCTCTACATCAGACTCTATAGACCTGTTCTCTACATCAGACTCAGTCTATAGACCTGTTCTCTACATCAGACTCTATAGACCTGTTCTCTACATCAGACTTAGTCTATAGACCTGTTCTCTACATCAGACTCTATAGACCTGTTCTCTACATCAGACTCAGTCTATAGACCTGTTCTCTACATCAGACTCAGTCTATAGACCTGTTCTCTACATCAGACTCTATAGACCTGTTCTCTACATCAGACTCAGTCTATAGACCTGTTCTCTACATCAGACTCTATAGACCTGTTCTCTACATCAGACTCAGTCTATAGACCTGTTTCTCTACATCAGACTCTATAGACCTGTTCTCTACATCAGACTCTATAGACCTGTTCTCTACATCAGACTCAGTCTATAGACCTGTTCTCTACATCAGACTCAGTCTATAGACCTGTTCTCTACATCAGACTCTATAGACCTGTTCTCTACATCAGACTCTATAGACCTGTTCTCTACATCAGACTTAGTCTATTGACCTGTTCTCTGTCCACGTCAGACTCAGTCTAATTGAGGGCTAGATCCACAAAGAATGGATTGCATGGAGCAAGTTGCACCCTTACTTACAATTCATTATGAATTGAAAATGGGGGACCCTGATGTAAACAAGACGAAAGTCTTTCTCTGGTCTGCAACCCCTTAACAATTGTGTGTATTGAGCTGTACTGTACTGTACCCATTCTGCAATCTGTTAATAAAATGTTCATTCAATCAATCACCGTGCAGATTGATTGATTGAATGACAATTTTATTAACAGATTGCAGATTGCATACTTAAGAATGATAAACAGCCTAAAGATGAAATGTGTGGCTGTTTTGCATGAGGAGGAATGAGGAGGTTCCAGTACCGTAGTTTCCGTGTGCTCCTTAAACTGACATGACATCATGTTCGCCGTCAAAACATCCTTATCATCATTGTGCAGCTTTCTATTGTGGTGGTGGAGTTTAGGTGCACTTTAGTCTGTGTGTGTAAATAAGTAATGTTTTGTGGTGTTTTTTATGCTGTGCGTTTATGTGAATGTTGATTAGTGGTAGTTGAGCTATGATTATAATTATGTTTTCATTTTCGGATGTATGGAGGCACTGTATGCTTGATTAAAGTTGTGAATGGAGATGTAGTCATTTCACATGTGATCCAGGGATGTAGCGAGGAGTGGGCTGTAATTGGTCGAGATACGTCACGTGGTGTCAGTGAAACTGTATACAGGAAGTTGCGGGGAATTTGACAGCAGCGAATGGAGACGATTGAGAACCGGTGAGTGGATGTGTGTAAGCGATTTGTTTTAAGAATGATAGTAGTATTGTGGTAGTTATTGATTGAATGTGTGTCTTGTTTCAAGGTTTGTAACCTGTTGGAGGAAGAATTAAAAGCTTTTTGCAACTGAGTGGCATCCTGTTCATCCCTTCACCCCAGCTGCGGGTGTAAAGCAGCACAATCATACATTTCTTTCTTGATTTGGAGTAGTGGAAAATGTTTTAATTATATTTGAAACAGTGCGTGTCTGGAGAACAAAAGCCTTGCGATGCGTGTTTTCATTCAGTATCTCCAGTAACTGCATTTGTATTTGTCATACCAGCACAAGCTGCAACGTCCCTCGGGATGTTTTTCGGATTTTTTGCAACTGGCACTTTGGCGACCCCTAGTGGCTCGGGTGTGCATATTTTCTAATACAATATATATATCGAATTGAAGGTTGCCTGTCAATAGCGACAAAATCCGACAAAATCCGTTCAGCGGTTCTCGAGTTACATGCCGGTATTTGAGGCTTGTGCAAAGTACACAGTATTGCGCAAAATACCACTCCCGACTCAGGCTGCAGTAGTTCCGTCAATATAGATCCGATCTCGAAAATGATTGTGGATCGTTGTAGCCAATGAGTGTGGCTTTCCAATGATACCCCACATAAATAAAATAAAAATAAAAAACACGAAGAAACACGAAAACAGGAAGAGCAAAACAGCCGAATGAATTGAAGTCAAACTGAGTTTTTCTTTGTACACAGTTTACCAAAATCACTCCTAATCACTCATTTCTGAATGGATCTTTATGAAATTTGGATATGTACTACATAAGGCTTCAGGCTATGGCTCCGTCTGGATTTGTAAGTCATACCACCTTCTGGGGAAATACTAGCTCTGGACTACTAACTACTAAAGAAAAACTTGAGTAACAAGTTGTTTTACAACTCAAATTACTCTATTACGTTAGCACTAAAAGTGAACTTTGGTTTGCAAAAAAAGTATGCAGTCCTCAAGTTCAAGTTAAAAAATTGCCACTTTTCTGCCCGCTTGTTAAAGCCCAACATCCAGGTTAAACCCTACTGATCAATTATGGGTAGTTTACATCATTGGTATATAATTTCATTATTTATTTTTTTCCATTTGACACCGGAAATGCCACTCCGAAAGAGTTAAAAAGGTCCACGCACGAATAACATGCACGCGCGAATCAAAAAAGCTTATCAAACGCCGACGTCACTACAGGTGCATATTAATGAGCCGAATCTAAAAGCTTATCAGACGCTAGCACGGCCGTGACGTCACTTCAGGAAACGTATGCCTTGTGCCCGTCCGGGTCATAGTACTACTCGATATATGGCGCTGGCTAACGTTAGCATTATGTCTACTGTCGTGAACCATTTGAGATCGGGGCATGTAGAGGAGTTTGGGGAACGAGTAAAATCATGTGCAGGTCCTCTTCTCAGACCTGTGTGGCAAAGCACTGCACACGCATCATGCAAGCTACACGTCGCTGCATGTTGATCAATGGTGGCCCACTCGGTGCATCACAGTTAGCCTATAGCTCCGCCGTCCCTGCTACAGTCGGGACCACTACACTGACGTTAGCCTATAGCTCCACCGTCCTGCTACAGTCTGGACCACTACACTGACGTTAGCCTATAGCTCCACCGTCCTGCTACAGTCGGGACCACTACACTGACGTTAGCCTATAGCTCCGCCGTCCCTGCAGAGCTATAGTGGTTCTCTCCTCTTTGTGTGCCCCCGTTCTCGCGTGTGTCCTGCCGGGGAGCTTGTGGACGCGACAACAGCGGCGGCCGTAGCGTTAGTTAGCTCATAGCTATCGTGTACCACTAGCGTTACGGCGGGCTCGAGCACCCTACGGCTGCCGCCGTTGTCGCGTCCATGGGCTCCCCGGCAGGGTACCCGTGGGGACGGGGTGTACAGAGAGGAGAGAACCATTTTGTGTCGGGCGTTCATGGCGGCCAGCGAGCCGGACGTCGGGATATGTTGTTAGCACAATAGCTACCAAGCTAAACTATGTTAGCTTATAACGGTGTACACAATATGTACAACGACACAATGATTTACATTATTACAAATATGGTAACGTGGTTGTGGCTTTTACAAATAGTGGTTAGCTTTAGAGATGGATGGCTATGATCACGGAGCAATAGTGTTGTTAGGTGAAACAGATACATTTTCATTCGGCTAGTAGTAGCAAGGCTCTCTGCCTGCAGTGCCTGCCACTAGCTGTGTGTGACTCTCAGCGCCCCCTGGTGAGCCCCCTGGTGCCCTGCACCTCTTGTGATGACATCATTTCGATTACACACGCACGTTATGAACCATTGATTAAAATATCCACGTGCGTGGTGATTGTGTTGGGCAGACAAAATGTTTGATAAAAACGCTAAAACTGGGTAAATTTCAATACTTTTTTTTCCTTCTTCATGAAAGTCACCGTTGGCCTAGTCCACATTGTTTATTGAACAAAAATACAACATGAAGGTTGGCCTTTAAGAGGTTTTAACAGATCAATTATATCTATAAATATATTCCTGGAATTGGGTAGGTGAAGGCTGCTCTTAGTGCAGTAATGTAAATCAAATCAAATCAAATGTATTTGTAAGGCCCGACAACACACGTTAATGTCCCCATTGTCACAATCACGGCCCGGGCCTACCTCTGTCCGCCTCCTTCCATGCCCTTACATGGGCAGCTTCCTGCCGCAACGTTCACACGCTGTCAACTGGCAGCAATCGACGCAGCTGAGAGTGATCCGCTCATCAATCCGTCCCGATATACACTCCACGGATCCTGTCGCTCATCGTCCAAGTGTTAACTAGCCAACCTAGGTACGAGGACCTATCCTAACTTGCTGCTCTCTCCTAATATTGCCAATCCTTCGCTAACCTTTGTCCAGGACAATCCGCTGCCGGCCTACGGTGTCTATCGAGACGACGCCCGCCTAGACGTTCCCGAGGAGAGCGAAGAGCGCTCCTGATATCACATTCTGCACATTCCATTGTTGTACTTTGCCGCATCGTACCTATTGGAATAAATATCCGAAAAACGCTCCACTCTCTCTCTCCCTGTGTTTCTGCTATTGGGTTCAGCTACGGCAGCCCCCCGTAACACCCATGGGGCCGGACACGTCTTCTTAAAGTCAAGAAGAAACATCACAATAAATCAAGAACAAAACAAAAACACCATGAAGTTTTAAATAAATAAAATAAATGAATGCAACACTCCCAGACAAGGTAAGGAAAAACTCACTAAAACCTAGCAATAGAAAAAAATTCACCACAGGCAATGTGGAGGAGAGAAACCTTAGAAGGGCCGTTCAAGGGGGGATCTCCCTTCTTAGATGTCGGTGATAGTAGTGTTGCAATAAAACAGGTGAACGTAACAGTTGGTAAGCATGCACATAAGTGTAATGAAACACAAATAAGTGCATGCAATAGCAACTGAACATTTTGAAAGATTAAAGATAGAGCTGATGACGGATCTATTTGAGGCAAAGGGGCGCAGAGAGGGTCACATCCTCCCGGTCATCATCACAGGACGTCCACCACTCCGGTCATCACCACGAGACAGCCACTCACAGGGAGACAGGGAGACGGGAGACAGGACAGGCGTTAGACAGTTCGCATGATTGTGATGGGCGGACATAGCAATAGATACATGTGGTAAGCATATGTGAATAGAATAGATATATGTAGTAAGCATATTATGTGAATAGAATAGAAGTACTTAACCCAGAAATGAACTCCACGTCTAAGCCACGTTGACAGACGTGACAGAAGACGGTAAGAAGCTGATCCATGGCCTCGGTGGTGCACGTAGAACAGTCACTGCAATCTTTTTTTTATCTACTTTTTCTCCTCCTATTTTTCTGTATTTTTCTCCCATCCCAATTTAGTCGTTATGCCGATTCCCCCCTCCCCTTCCTGATCATTGCGCACATTTCCCCCCCACTTGCCGGTCTAGGGAGCCCTGAAGTCTATCACGTGCTTCTTCCAATACATAGGAGACAGCCAGCAGCCTCTTTTCACCTGCCAGCGAGGACTCTCACTGGGGAAGTGTAACGCGTGGGAGGATCACACTACCTTCCCCAGTTCCCTCCCTCGCTGTGCAGGCGCCCTAACCGACCTGTAGGAGTCGCTGTTTACAACGACCAGGACACACCCCACCGGCTTTCCCCGCTGACACTGCCAATTGTGTCAGTATGGATGACCGACCAAGCCGGAGGTACCGCGGCAGCCGGATTCAATCCCACTGTCTCTGCGGTGGTAGACAGACGCTTAGTCCGCTGCGCTACCCGGCCACCACCAGTCACTGCAATCTTGGCCAAGACCCAGAGACATCCACCACCTTGGTCAACACTACAAGACAACCACTCAAAGAGATGGGGGGGAGGGCTTGGGGACAGGGGTTAGAGAGTTCCCATGTTTGTAGTGGGCGGAGATGGAGCAATAAATACATGTAGTGAGCATATGCATACATGGTGACAGTAGAATCAAAGTATATAAGAAAATTGTGAAATTGAGTAATAGATAGAACGTAGGAGAGGAGAGACATGCTGTGTGTCTACAATGTATTTCAAATGCATAACTCATGATTATGATGATGATGATGTAAGACACGCCTAAGAGTTGCCTTCTCTAGGCCAGGGGTGGCCAACCCGCGGCTCGCGAGCCGCATGCAGCTCTTTGCCCATCAATGTGTGGCTCCTCCATCCATTGATAATTTTTATTTTTTTTAAATGTCATTCATTCCATAAGCCCTCCTGTCTCCCTGTCTCCGGCGGCCTTGTAGTGGTGACCGGAGTGCTGGACGTCCCGCGATGATGTCGGGGAGGTTGCGACCCTCTCTGCGCCGCCCCCTATCTCCCTGTCTCCGGCTGTCTCGGAGCGATGACCGGAGTTCAAGTTTCAAGTTTCTTTAATAGTTGTCATACAGAAGTACAGAATACTTTCATACAAAATGCTTCTTACTGTTACGCTCCAAAAATTCACCACAGGCAATGTGGAGGCGAGAACCCATAGAAGGGCCGTTCAAGGGGGGATCTCCCTTCTTAGATGTCGGTGATAGTAGTGTTGCAATAAAACAGGTGGACGTAACAGTTGAACGTCCCGTGATTATCAGCTCTATCTTTAATCTTTCAAAATGTTCAGTTGCTATCAGCTCTATCTTTAATCTTTCAAAATGTTCAGTTGCTATTGCATGCACTCATCTGTGTTTCACCACACACATGAGTGCATGCTTACCAACTGTTAGTCTGCAACACTACTAGACATCTAAGAAGGGAGATCCCCCCTTGAATGGCCCTTCTAAGGTTTCTCTCCTCCACACTGCCTGTGGAGCATTTTTTCCCTATTGTTAGGTTTTAGTGAGTTTTTCCTTACCTTCGCGTGGGGTATGTCTGGGAGTGCTTGCATTCTTTCATTTATTTGCATTTATTTTAAATTTGTTGGACCTTATGGTGTTCTTGTTCTGTTCTTGACTTATTGTTATGTTTCTTCTTGACTTGTTTAAAGAAGACTTGTACGGCCCATGGGGACATTAACGTGTGTTGTCGGGCCTTACAAATAAATTTGATTTGATTTATTTGATAAGAACGTAGAATAAACATTTATAGGCTTTTTTTTTTAAATGGTCCATTTGCATGTTCTTGGTATCTGATTCTAGGGACATCTATGGATTTTTATTGATCTTTTCCCCCCTCCATTTTCCTCCGATTTTCTCCCATCCCAATGTTAGTCGTATGCCAATTCCCAATCCCTTCCTGGTCGCTGCGCACTTACCCCCCACAGTCGGTCTGGGAGAGTGGAGGCTATCACGTGCTTCCTCCGACACACGTCCAGCCAATCACCGCTTCTTTTCACCTGGCAGCGCGGATTCTCATTGAGAGGGCGTAACGTGTGGGAGGATCACACTATCCCTCTCAGGTCCTATCCGCGCTTAGCAGGCGCCCCGACCGAACTGTAGGAGTCGCTGTTTACAACGACCCGGACCCACCCCTCCAGCTTCTCCCACCCTCTAATACAGCCAATTGTATTAGTGTGAACGGCCAGCCAAGCTGGTGACAACCCCGGAGCTGTGAGCTGGATTCTAACAGGCGAATCCAGCTCACAGCTCCGGGGCTGGTGACGAACACAATCTCCGCTACGCCACCTAACCGCCCGGCTTGAGTATATTCTAATGAACTAAAGGATAATATAAATTCTATTATTATTATTTTTTTTATCTTTGACTGTAAATAACATGCTAAAATTGACCAGACCTGAAAAATCTAAGCAAATTAATAAAGGGAAGATGATTAAACTGGAGGTTTTGTAGATACAGTACTGAATTCTGCCATCCGGACACATGCAATTTGAAATATGATTATAGAATATAGAATATCAGGCCTATAAATTACCTTATTATGGCGAAGTCGCACATCTATGGATTGGGCCAAATCTCCCCTTTCCAATGGCAGAGTTCAATCTGGATTTAGTATCACCAGGCGTGATTCACAAACCGTGAATGAAATCTACTGTAAGTACAGTTCTTTTTTTATAATGTAAATTTCCCGACCATTTTTCATCAGATTGCAATGCCGTTTTTTCTAGACGTTCGCAGAAAGGTAGAGAAACGAACTGCGTTCTGTTTTATGGCAATAACGTTCAGGTTTGTGGGAGATAATCCCAAAAAATAAGAGAAATAAAGAAGTAAATCCAAAAGTCAGATGATTGACAAGGGCTGGCGTGAGCTGGGTAGTGTAGTTTTTTTTTATTCGAAAGCCCATCGAAAGCCCTGGGTCTCTTCCTTCAAAAGACTACACTCACTTTTGGCTGCATCACTACCTCCCGTCAATATGGATCCAGGACCTTCAGAGGTGATGACGTACAGCGTGATGATGTACAGCAGGATGACGTACAGCAGGATGACATACAGCGTGATGATGACGTACAGCGTGAGCGACCCAACTGAAAAAAGGACCCTGGTCATATTGGGCAGCCAGTCAAATTGGGTAGCCACCACCCACAGGCACCAATGTTCCAGAAATCGGCAATAACAACATTTGCATTTTCATACAGGGGACAGTGCTTAATAAAATTAGATTTAACCTCTTATCAAGCGGGCAGAAAAGTGAATTTTTTTTACTTTAACTTGAGGACTGCATACTTCTTTTGCAAACCAAAACGACATACTTTATACTTATAGCACAAGCATGGGGCGGAGCTGAGCGATCATGGAGTAGGCGTGTTTCACGTGAGCTCCCTTCTACCGTGCAGAATATAAGTTTCTCCCCATTAGTCTTTATTTTATTTTTATTTGTTTTTTGTCTGCTTGCTAAGTCGTCGTGTTTCAACTACTGTCGTCGACTTTTTTCGACTTTCTGCGATGTCGGTGGTGGAAACCAGATCCATGAGCGCCCCAGCCAGCAAACCACCACCGGGCCTGGCCGCACCATCGCCCGGTGTCGGTGAGATAAGCGAAGCTGTGCTCTCGATCATGACCAAGCTCCATGCAGAATCTGAGACACGCTTCGCTGAAACACAAAGGAAAGTGCTGGCGGATTTTTGTGTTAACCTTCATCGAGAGATATCAGAAGAAATAAGGTTGGCGGTCGTCTCGCTGATAGACAAGATGGAGTCGCTGCACGCTGTCTCCTCGGCTAATGCTATCGAACTAGCCGAGCTAACGACGGAGGTATCATTACAGGGCGTGAAGATGGCGGATCTCGAGTCCTCCCTGCTGGCTAGGCAGGGTGAAGTTACCAAACTACAGTCGGTGATTGTGGAAATACAGTCCCGGGAGAGACGCTACAACATCAGGATTGTTGGATTACCGGAGGGCAACGGGGAAGGCCGTCTCTCTGAGACCATGCCGGAATTGCTGCAAAAAATGACGTCTTCCCCTCCCCTCCCGTCTGTGAGTCGGCCTACAGAGCGGGCAGGACCACTCCTGGCGTAAACAAGGAGCCGAGGCCCATCATAGTCAAGCTGAACAGGCTTCAGCAGAGGGAACTCATCATGCGGTCGGCTCGTGCCAGAAGGGGTAATCTGAGGCTTGGCGATCACAAAGTGGCCATTTTCGAAGACTTTACACCGGAGGTTCAAACACAGAGAGGCGAATACAAAGTGGTCCTGTCCAAGCTATGGAAACTAGGCCTGAGGCCCACGCTTTTCGCTCCCGCGAAATTATCTGTGTTGGATAAGGTCGATGGTCGGCGTTCATTTTGGTCGTTGGCTAAAGCGAAGGAATATCTCGAGGGGATACCCGAGACTGTAGCTTGATAACTATATCGGGTGAGTGACTTGGTGATGTGGGCCTGAATACATTGTTAGGGCCGGCTATTCACAACACTTGCTGTCATGCCCAGACATGCTAACTGCCCACTGCCCATCCAACTAGCGGGGCTTCCCAATTACTTCTGTTACTTGCTAATGCTGACCTCATGGTCGTACTTGTGCGTCGCCTCTATGGAAGCTAGCGAGCTAGCTGAACAATGTGCTTAACAGACTCTAACGTGCTATCCGGATTCATCACTAGCTTACGCGCTAGCCTCGGGCTAGCTAGCGGGCTGCGTCTATCGTCTGCGCTGAGACATTCGAGACCCGTTAATATTTACGCACTTTGGTTGTTGTTGCTGTTTAAGTGTAATCGGTTTGCACAATTCAACGGTGATCGGGTCCTTAACACTTTGGTTGCCTAAGGTTAAATTAATGATATACCATAGATTGCCAGCGCTATTTGTCTATGGAGAAAGTCCCCTTCTTTGCAGGGCTATAACTTTTTAAATTCTATTGCTACATTGCCATTATTAGGGCCCATTCAAAGTCCTATATGTATTGTTCATTGTGTAGCAACGTTAAACTTTTTCATTCACATATTCATAGTAAAGTATGGTCTAATGTATAAGTATGTTTTCATCTCTTTCTGCAGCTTTCTCCAGAACGTGATATATAGCCCCAAATGCATTATATTGATGATGAAATACAGTTTGATGGCAATCAGCGCGATATAAAAAATTCCAACTAGACGTACTTCTAGAAGTTACTACACGTCATCTGATGTTGACCGGATGGGCGAGGGGGCGTTTATAATTCCGTGGGCAGCGTTATACCAATCATCTAATGTGGGTCAAATGTTGATAATATCAGTTATTATCGAAGACGGTAACGTTACACGCTGAAACTCACCCCAGTCTCCGCGCGCCGTTGGGCGATCATCGTCGAGTAGAAATTTTATCATTATGGGATATATTATTACCCGGTCCATCTCCAGCTTGTATAATGGTATATACGTCCAAATCATGTTGTTTATCGAGTTATTGGCAATCGATCGCTATGTAGTGTGACGAGCTAGAGTGCCGGAACCTATCCCGAGTGGCCGGAAGCAATACGGACATCTAGCACAACCTCTACTGCGCTTCCTGTTAAGCGGTTGCGCGATCGGCCACCAGATGGCGCTCCTGAACCGCCAGAGAGCTCAGTGGGTCCTGCTGGTGTATCTCAGGCCAGCGGAGGGACATTATGAATCCGATCGCAGATTTTTGAAATATTGATATAAAGACGACGTACAGCGTCCCCCGGCAACTTTAGCATGGCCAGCAAAGACGTCTAAAGACGGCTCCCGGCAGTCAAAGTGTTAACTAACTTCTTGTATGCTTTTATTTTTATATCGACCGATATCTTTATTGAAACAATATATGATAACAGGTTGTGTCAGGTATTGCCTATTACCATCCCCGGGTTAATGAATGTGTTTAATTCTATTCTTACATAGGTTATGTCATTTCAGCCGTTGTGCCTGATCAGAGGGGCTGTTACAGGTGTGCACTTTGACCATAACCCCCTTTTCCCCTTCTTATTATTGTCGTTGTTTAAATGACATTTGTTTGCACAATTTACCTGGGATCCGATCCTACCTTAGACTATCTGCTGGTATGCTCTAATTTAATTTTGTTTTGAATTTTTCTTTATCCATTTGTGCTATAACATTGCGACGTTGATGCGCAGACTCGGAAATAGATGGTTGCAGGGTTGATGTTGAGTTGTTATATAATAATGACTATTTTTTCCCCCCCATTATAGTTATCTCATGTTAGGGCCAAGGCTCACGGTGGTTTTCGACCGATATCTTTATTGAAACAATATATGATAACAGGTTGTGTCAGGTATTGCCTATTACCATCCCCGGATTAATGAATGTGTTTAATTCTATTCTTACATAGGTTATGTCATTTCAGCCGTTGTGCCTGATCAGAGGGGCTGTTACAGGTGTGCACTTTGACCATAACCCCCTTTTTTCCCTTTCTTATTATTGTCGTTGTTTAAATGACATCTGTTTGCACAATTTTGCACAATTTACCTGTGACCCAATCCTGCCTTAGACTATCGGCTGGTATGCTTTAATTTAATTTTGTTTTGAATTTTCCTTTATCCATTTGAGCTATAACATTGCGACGTTGAAGCGCAGACTCGGAAATAGATGGTTGCAGGTGTGATGTTGAGTTATTATATAATAATGGCTATTTTTTCCATTATGGTTATCTCATGTTAGGGCCAAGGCTCAGGTGGTTTTCGACCGATATCTTTATTGAATTTTATTTTCTTATTATTATTTGTGTTTATTGGACTAGTGGGGGTTTAATCAGGGGTTTATCTAGAGGGGGGTCGGAGTGGGGAGCGTCTTATTGGATCCATGACTCCAGTGGGAAATGATAGGAAGATGACCATCCTTAGTGGATGGGGCATAGGGAGGGGATTGGAGAGTGGGTATAGGAGGGCTTATAATAGGACGGGTGGGTTAGGGTTTAGAGTAGAAGGAGGGGGGGTTGTAACTGGGGTGGTATTTGTATGTGTTTTATGTGCTGTTGTCTTATATGTGTGTAATTGTTCCTCCTCTGAACTCCTGGGATTGACCGTCTGGGCCCGCCTGGATCAGCGCCTCTGTAATCAGCCTGGCTGCACTGGTATGTTCTCTACGCATTTAGACAAACTCGACCATGGCTAAACTGAATATCTTAATTTGGAACGCAGGAGGTCTTAACACCCCACACAAGCGTGCCAGTGTCCTTTGGTTATTGAAGAGAAGAAATATTGACATTGCTCTCCTTAGTGAGACGCATTTATTGGTGGGTGATGTGTCAAGGCTAGCAAATCGACAATATCACGTTATCTCCTCATCCTCAGCCGATGATAAGACGAAAGGAGTCGTCATAGTTACAAGACGTAACCTTGATATCAAAGTCCTGGATGTGTGGTCGGACACGGAGGGAAGGATTACTATAGCAAAAGTTGAGTTCTCTCATAGGAAGATGGCAATAATAGCATTGTATGCCCCTAACACATTTGATTCAGCGTTCTATAATACAATCACGAAGAATATGTTGGAACTTACTGGATATGCTCTCATTGTGGGTGGCGATTTTAATGCGTGCTGGGATGCGGAGATGGATAGGTCCGGATCCTCTGAAACAATCGACCAAAAACGGTCCTCTAAGGCCCTCAGGATGTGGGCCCAGGACACTGGGCTCGCAGACCTATGGCGCTTATCCAATCCCACCCTCAAGGATTACTCTCACCTGTCTGCCAGACACAAAACCTTCTCTCGAATAGACTATGCATTCGCATCCCCTAATTTGTTTGATAGTTTTGACGTCTCATTGGTTCCCCTGGCTCTCTCGGACCACAAGGGGATTTTCCTTGTGGCAACCTTTGGCAGGCTCTCCACGAGAGCTCCCAGGTGGCGTTTTAACTCAACCTTATTAAAGAACGATGATTTCTGCTCTGAGTTCAGGAGTAAACTAGCTGAATTCTTGCAGATCAATGTTGGCACGGTCGATGACCCCAGGGTCCTATGGAACGCATTGAAATGATTTATCAGGGGTCATGTCACACTTTTCGCCTCCAACTTACGTAAATCCCGGTCAAAAAAACTAGAAGGACTGGAAACATTATATGCGGATCTATACGCATCTTTGCAAACTAACTATAGTGAACGACTAAACACACAACGTAAGATAGTCAAGAAGAAAATAAACTCCATACTTAAACAACAGTCTGAGTTCTTGATACATAGGACAAGGCAAAATTACTACTTTCACGGCTCCAGGCCTAGCGACAGGGTACAATCACTACTGATTCGAAAAAGATCAACAACACTTTTAAAGAGTTTTACTCACAGTTATATAGCTCAGAGGTTAATCTCGACGACTCTAAATTTGAATCGTTCATTGGCGGGCTTGAGATACCCCACATTTCTGAGGAAGAGGCCATGGAACTGGGGAAACCGATCACTCTTATGGAGTTGAGGGAGACGATTGCTGAAATGCACAGGGGCAAGGCACCAGGCTGGGATGGTATTCCACCCGAGGTGTATTTAGCTTTTTGGGACCAACTGGGTCCATTGATGCTCGATATGATCAATTATGCTATCGAGCAAGGGGAGTTCTCAAGAGATGTCAACATGGCGTTGATTTCCTTACTTCTCAAGAAGGACAAAGATCCCAATGATTGTGGTAGCTATAGGCCCTTGAGTCTTCTCGGGCCGATTTAAAAGTGTTTGCCAAGGTGCTGGCCCGCCGCCTGCAGAGATTTATGACGGTATTGGTACACTGCGATCAAACTGGTTTTATCCCGGGGCGTCTGGCTGCAGACTTTTTCTGTAGTAGTTAGTAGTCCAGAGGTAGTATTTCCCCAGAAGGTGGTATGGCTTACAAATCCAGATGGGGCCATAGCCTGAAGCCTTATGTAGTACATATCCAAATTTCATAAAGATCCATTCAGAAATGAGTGATTAGGAGTGATTTTGGTAAACTGTGTACAAAGAAAAACTCAGTTTTCTCATAGACTTCAATTAATTTGGCTTCCTGTTAAAGAATTTAGTTGTTCACCTAGATCCCTGATTCACACATCCCCACATGGGGTATCATTGGAAGCCACACTCATTGGCTACAACGATCCACAATAATTTTCGAGATCGGATCTAGATTGACGGAACTACTGCAGCCTGAGTCGGGAGTGGTATTTTGCGCAATACCGTGTACTTTGCACAAGCCTCAAATACCGGCATGTAACTCGAGAACCGCTGAACGGATTTTGTCGTTATCGACAGGCAACAAATAAGCCTTCAATTCGATATATATATTATATTGTATTACAAAATATGCACACCCGAACCACTAGGGGTTGCCAAAGTGCCGGTTGCAAAAAGTCCGAAAAAGGTCCCGCCGGCGGGCTGTTGCAGGCTAAGAAGAGTTATAGTTGTGAAGCACATTTCCTGTGAGAAGCCACTAGGGGGAGAGCAACTTACAATTAGTGAGTGAGTGAGTGAGTGAGTGAGTGAGTGAGTGAGTGAGTGAGTGAGTGAGTGAGTGAGTGAGTGAGTGAGTGAGTGAGTGAGTGAGTGAGTGAGGAGTGAATTACTGTGTGAGTGAGTTAGTCTAGTAGACATGTTGCTTCGAGTTATGTTTTTACTACACATTGCATGCAGTAATTGAATGATTTATAAGATAGTTTATAAGACTGCAGGTTTGATATTACAACAATTACAAATGCTACTGAACTTCACTCATATCCCTGGCAACACCACTCGGCAGGCCAAAAGATTATGATTGGTTGTTAGAATGCAGGCTTGAATCATCTTAACAACCAATCAGAATGTGCAAGCACTTATTTACATCATGGTCCCTGATTTTGGACATGGACAGACATCATAATACATTGAGCATCATAATAAAACATAGAGCATCATAATAAAACATAGATCATCATAAAAAGATATATTATCGGTCTACACCATGACTCTGAAAGGACATATTATCGGTCTACACCAGTGGTCACCAACCTGTCGATCGCGATCGACTTTCCCTGTAGATCTTTCCCCGAATTCTTTTTAATTTTTTTTTATCTTTCCCTGAGAGTCCACATTACAGTTCTACTTTTGTTTTGATGTGAAAAGTGATGCTGCATAAGAGGACTGCACTTAGCACTGACTGAGAAAGTACATATTACAGTTCTACTTTGACGTTTTAATGTTGGACCAAAGCATTGCATGTAATTAGAATACAGGCAAATAAAAGTAATTTAGTTTAAAGTACAATCTTGGCTGTCTTTTTCTCTCAACGCTTCAATAGGTAGATCTTGCCTTCACCAAAAAAAAAAAAGTGATCTTGGGCTTAAAAAGGTTGGTGACCACTGGTCTACTACTATGACTCTGAAAGGACATACCGGTATAGTATTTAGTGTTTGTTGGAACATTCCTTCGTTGTATGTGGTTGCCTCTCTGGGTTGAATTGCAGCTGGTAGAGGAGCAGGCTAGTCGAGGGCTCAGAGAGCAGCTGGTAGAGGAGCAGGCTAGTCGAGGGCTCAGAGAGCAGCTGGTAGAGGAGCAGGCTAGTCGAGGGCTCAGAGAGCAGCTGGTAGAGGAGCAGGCTAGTCGAGGGCTCAGAGAGCAGCTGGTAGAGGAGCAGGCTAGTCGAGGGCTCAGAGAGCAGCTGGTAGAGGAGCAGGCTAGTCGAGGGCTCAGAGAGCAGCTGGTAGAGGAGCAGGCTAGTCGAGGGCTCAGAGAGCAGCTGGTAGAGGAGCAGGCTAGTCGAGGGCTCAGAGAGCAGCTGGTAGAGGAGCAGGCTAGTCGAGGGCTCAGAGAGCAGCTGGTAGAGGAGCAGGCTAGTCGAGGGCTCAGAGAGCAGCTGGTAGAGGAGCAGGCTAGTCGAGGGCTCAGAGAGCAGCTGGTAGAGGAGCAGGCTAGTCGAGGGCTCAGAGAGCAGCTGGTAGAGGAGCAGGCTAGTCGAGGGCTCAGAGAGCAGCTGGTAGAGGAGCAGGCTAGTCGAGGGCTCAGAGAGCAGCTGGTAGAGGAGCAGGCTAGTCGAGGGCTCAGAGAGCAGCTGGTAGAGGAGCAGGCTAGTCGAGGGCTCAGAGAGCAGCTGGTAGAGGTGCAGGCTAGTCGAGGGCTCAGAGAGCAGCTGGTAGAGGAGCAGGCTAGTCGAGGGCTCAGAGAGCAGCTGGTAGAGGAGCAGGCTAGTCGAGGGCTCAGAGAGCAGCTGGTAGAGGAGCAGGCTAGTCGAGGGCTCAGAGAGCAGCTGGTAGAGGAGCAGGCTAGTCGAGGGCTCAGAGAGCAGCTGGTAGAGGAGCAGGCTAGTCGAGGGCTCAGAGAGCAGCAGGTAGAGGAGCAGGCTAGTCGAGGGCTCAGAGAGCAGCTGGTAGAGGAGCAGGCTAGTCGAGGGCTCAGAGAGCAGCTGGTAGAGGAGCAGGCTAGTCGAGGGCTCAGAGAGCAGCTGGTAGAGGAGCAGGCTAGTCGAGGGCTCAGAGAGCAGCTGGTAGAGGAGCAGGCTAGTCGAGGGCTCAGAGAGCAGCTGGTAGAGGAGCAGGCTAGTCGAGGGCTCAGAGAGCAGCAGGTAGAGGAGCAGGCTAGTTGAGGGCTCAGAGAGCAGCTGGTAGAGGAGCAGGCTAGTCGAGGGCTCAGAGAGCAGCAGGTAGAGGAGCAGGCTAGTCGAGGGCTCAGAGAGCAGCTGGTAGAGGAGCAGGCTAGTCGAGGGCTCAGAGAGCAGCTGGTAGAGGAGCAGGCTAGTCGAGGGCTCAGAGAGCAGCTGGTAGAGGAGCAGGCTAGTCGAGGGCTCAGAGAGCAGCTGGTAGAGGAGCAGGCTAGTCGAGGGCTCAGAGAGCAGCTGGTAGAGGAGCAGGCTAGTCGAGGGCTCAGAGAGCAGCTGGTAGAGGAGCAGGCTAGTCGAGGGCTCAGAGAGCAGCAGGTAGAGGAGCAGGCTAGTCGAGGGCTCAGAGAGCAGCAGGTAGAGGAGCAGGCTAGTCGAGGGCTCAGAGAGCAGCTGGTAGAGGAGCAGGCTAGTCGAGGGCTCAGAGAGCAGCAGGTAGAGGAGCAGGCTAGTCGAGGGCTCAGAGAGCAGCTGGTAGAGGAGCAGGCTAGTCGAGGGCTCAGAGAGCAGCTGGTAGAGGAGCAGGCTAGTCGAGGGCTCAGAGAGCAGCTGGTAGAGGAGCAGGCTAGTCGAGGGCTCAGAGAGCAGCTGGTAGAGGAGCAGGCTAGTCGAGGGCTCAGAGAGCAGCAGGTAGAGGAGCAGGCTAGTCGAGGGCTCAGAGAGCAGCTGGTAGAGGAGCAGGCTAGTCGAGGGCTCAGAGAGCAGCAGGTAGAGGAGCAGGCTAGTCGAGGGCTCAGAGAGCAGCTGGTAGAGGAGCAGGCTAGTCGAGGGCTCAGAGAGCAGCTGGTAGAGGAGCAGGCTAGTCGAGGGCTCAGAGAGCAGCTGGTAGAGGAGCAGGCTAGTCGAGGGCTCAGAGAGCAGCTGGTAGAGGAGCAGGCTAGTCGAGGGCTCAGAGAGCAGCTGGTAGAGGAGCAGGCTAGTCGAGGGCTCAGAGAGCAGCTGGTAGAGGAGCAGGCTAGTCGAGGGCTCAGAGAGCAGCTGGTAGAGGAGCAGGCTAGTCGAGGGCTCAGAGAGCAGCCGGTAGAGGAGCAGGCTAGTCGAGGGCTCAGAGAGCAGCTGGTAGAGGAGCAGGCTAGTCGAGGGCTCAGAGAGCAGCTGGTAGAGGAGCAGGCTAGTCGAGGGCTCAGAGAGCAGCTGGTAGAGGAGCAGGCTAGTCGAGGGCTCAGAGAGCAGCTGGTAGAGGAGCAGGCTAGTCGAGGGCTCAGAGAGCAGCTGGTAGAGGAGCAGGCTAGTCGAGGGCTCAGAGAGCAGCTGGTAGAGGAGCAGGCTAGTCGAGGGCTCAGAGAGCAGCTGGTAGAGGAGCAGGCTAGTCGAGGGCTCAGAGAGCAGCTGGTAGAGGAGCAGGCTAGTCGAGGGCTCAGAGAGCAGCTGGTAGAGGAGCAGGCTAGTGGAGGGCTCAGAGAGCAGCTGGTAGAGGAGCAGGCTAGTCGAGGGCT
This sequence comes from Notolepis coatsorum, assembly GCF_963971535.1. Lineage (NCBI taxonomy): Eukaryota > Metazoa > Chordata > Actinopteri > Aulopiformes > Paralepididae > Notolepis > Notolepis coatsorum. Next base: position 133,423 of record NW_028170854.1, on the reverse strand, counting down.
CAGAGAGCAGCAGGTAGAGGAGCAGGCTAGTCGAGGGCTCAGAGAGCAGCTGGTAGAGGAGCAGGCTAGTCGAGGGCTCAGAGAGCAGCTGGTAGAGGAGCAGGCTAGTCGAGGGCTCAGAGAGCAGCTGGTAGAGGAGCAGGCTAGTCGAGGGCTCAGAGAGCAGCAGGTAGAGGAGCAGGCTAGTCGAGGGCTCAGAGAGCAGCTGGTAGAGGAGCAGGCTAGTCGAGGGCTCAGAGAGCAGCTGGTAGAGGAGCAGGCTAGTCGAGGGCTCAGAGAGCAGCTGGTAGAGGAGCAGGCTAGTCGAGGGCTCAGAGAGCAGCAGGTAGAGGAGCAGGCTAGTCGAGGGCTCAGAGAGCAGCTGGTAGAGGAGCAGGCTAGTCGAGGGCTCAGAGAGCAGCTGGTAGAGGAGCAGGCTAGTCGAGGGCTCAGAGAGCAGCAGGTAGAGGAGCAGGCTAGTCGAGGGCTCAGAGAGCAGCAGGTAGAGGAGCAGGCTAGTCGAGGGCTCAGAGAGCAGCTGGTAGAGGAGCAGGCTAGTCGAGGGCTCAGAGAGCAGCTGGTAGAGGAGCAGGCTAGTCGAGGGCTCAGAGAGCAGCTGGTAGAGGAGCAGGCTAGTCGAGGGCTCAGAGAGCAGCTGGTAGAGGAGCAGGCTAGTCGAGGGCTCAGAGAGCAGCTGGTAGAGGAGCAGGCTAGTCGAGGGCTCAGAGAGCAGCTGGTAGAGGAGCAGGCTAGTCGAGGGCTCAGAGAGCAGCTGGTAGAGGAGCAGGCTAGTCGAGGGCTCAGAGAGCAGCTGGTAGAGGAGCAGGCTAGTCGAGGGCTCAGAGAGCAGCTGGTAGAGGAGCAGGCTAGTCGAGGGCTCAGAGAGCAGCTGGTAGAGGAGCAGGCTAGTCGAGGGCTCAGAGAGCAGCTGGTAGAGGAGCAGGCTAGTCGAGGGCTCAGAGAGCAGCAGGTAGAGGAGCAGGCTAGTCGAGGGCTCAGAGAGCCCGACTCATTCAGTTGTGGGCCAGTTGACAATATTTTAGTCAATCACATTTTAGGGCCCGCGTCCACCTAGCGCATATTTCTCCGTGAAACATGCTGGGAGTGCGCCGGCAGAGCTGGCTTGACGCGCATCTTGTAGATGACAGAAAGAAATCTACAGCCATGCCGCGGTTTTGCACATATTATAGCATATTTGAATAACTTTATTGTATATTAATTATATATATAGTTATTGCCTGACACCACAGTTCGCCCTTTGCTTTTTATTAGCTTTTTAGTAGTGTATTCGTGTAGTTATTATTATTAGTTTTGTCGCGGATCTCAATGGTCTGTGTGGAGACAGCCAGACAGGCAGGCAGCTCCGGTGTCAGGTTACAAGCAGAGTGGTAGATGACTGGCTGTGATTGGTTGTTTGAATATGCGCTCGGCGCACCGCTCTAGAAAAGTTCAGCCAGTTTCAACTCTCTGGCTTGTGCGGCCGCATAAAGGCGCTGAAAAAAGAAGCCGACGGCAGCGCACTTCCTAGAGGCGGCCGCATGGGGCCGCATGCGCTCCCTCCCCATTGTAATACATTGAAAACAGACGCGTGCGGTCCTAAATATGCGCTAGGTGGACGCGGGCCCTTAGTCAGTCTTATTTTAGTCAGTCTGATGCCAGATGATAGAAAGATATGGTCATGTGGAAAAGAATAGGAATGACCCTTTAATGGGACATTTCACTTTAGTAGTAGTAGAAGTCAGCGGTCTTATCTCTTACACTAGCGACCACCGTGTCGTCTGCTGTCAACAGCGCCATTTCTCCCAGGTGTCAGGCTCCTCATTCACTTCCATTCATTTTCAGGACCATGTCTTAAATATAATACTTCTGAAGTATAAACAAACTATACAGCAATATTATTCGGTGAATTATGTTTTTCTGTGTCAAAGGTACTTTTTAAAGTACTTAGCACATTCTTCAAATTGTGAGTAAAATAACTATTTTTCACTAAAGGTGTAGTTTGACCAACTGTCAACTTGTCACAGAATGTTTAGACTCTTTCTTCCATCACGGCAGCAGGTAACCACGGTAACCACTCCCCAAACATTCCACACGAGGCAAAGATACACAGAACATTCAAACATATTATTGACCATATCTGTTTTTATTTTTCAAAGCTAATAAATCTGTACAGACACATCAAATGCCAAAACAAACACCTTTGACTCGTAAATTTCTGTTTTATTGAAATCTGCACAGCAGTAGTTTGTTTATACTTCAGAAGTATGATATTTAGACTAGCTCCTCAAAATGAATGGAAGTGAATGAGGAGCCTGGCACCTGGGTGGCATGGTGGTGTGTTGACAGGGTGCTGTGGTTTACTGTAGATGACTTTACATCGAGGTAAGACTGCTGAAACGTGATAGTGAAATATCCCTTTCACAGATGTACGTTTTTTGGAATGTTCTTTTGGAATCCAGTCTTGGAATTCTAGAATGCCATAGCTTTCAATGGCCAGTAGCCGTTCATCATTAGCATATTCAGCTCTCAGAATTATCACATCAAATGGAAATTAAATATATCATATTAGCATTCAGTGAAACAGGTAAATTGATATGGATTAAGATGGACTATGGCGAATGGCCTTCCTTGATTCACTGCCAAAATCCCACATGTCGGGCATGAGGGGGAAAAAGTCTTTATCGTGTTGGCAGACTGTGAAACTAGAGAGAGCGAGATACAGACTGGAATGTCATTGTTTATTATTGCAACGGCTGAATCACCTGGCAAATTGACTCTACGTCTTCCAAAGCTAAACTCCGCCATGCAATTTTGTGGCTTAATAATATTCAAACATGTATCACAATATCACCCTGCTTCAGGGAATTTCCAAAATGATAATGCCATGCTGCAATTGTGGGGGGCGGACTGACTGTAGGATGACAGCTATCCCAACCCGTGACATCTGAGTTGTTGTGACTGTCGAACCCGTGACATCTGAGTTGTTGTGACTGTCGAACCCGTGACATCTGACTTGTTGTGACTGTCGAACCCGTGACATCTGATTTGTTGTGACTGTCGAACCCGTGACATCTGAGTTGTTGTGACATCTGACTTGTTGTGACATCTGACTTGTTGTGACATCTGACTTGTTGTGACATCTGACTTGTTGTGACATCTGACATGTTAGTTTAGGAATAAGGGGCAGGTAACTATAAGATTTATTCTTCTTCCTGCTCCTTTTGTCCATGGAATGGCTATTTATGATTTTTTTTAATGAAGAAACTATGATTGTATTATTCCATGTGGCAAATAAAAACTCTGAACTGAACTGAACTGAACTTGTTGTGACTGTCGACGCCAAAGTTGTTTCTCTAATTATTTATCCTACTTGTGAAGAAATTGTTCGCACGACCCGTTCATTTCGAAAACCGTTCATAAGTGCATTTGACTCTGATAATTACACTGATAATTACACTGATAATTACATGTGGAAACTCGTCTTCTTTTTTTTTAATCTTTTTCCCCCTCCTTTTTCCTCCGATTTTCTCCCATCCCAATGTTAGTCGTTATGCCAATTCCCAATCCCCTTCCTGGTCGCTGCGCACTTACCCCCCACAGTCGGTCTGGGAGAGTGGAGGCTATCACGTGCTTCCTCCGACACACGTCTAGCCAATCAACCGCTTCTTTTCACCTGGCAGCGCGGACTCTCACTGAGAGCGTGTAACGTGTGGAAGGATCACACTACCGCCCTTAGATCCTATCCGCGCTTAGCAGGCGCCCCGACCGAACTGTAGGAGTCGCTGTTTACAACGACCCGGACCCACCCCGCCAGCTTCTCCCACCCTCTAATACTGCCAATTGTATTAGTGTGAACGGCCAGCCAAGCTGGTGACAACCCCGGAGCTGTGAGCTGGATTCGAACAGGCGAATCCAGCGTCTCCGGGGTTGGTGACGAACGCAATCTCTGTTACGCCACCTGACCGCCCGGAAACTCGTCTTCTGATGTTTATCACATCCTCCTCCTAGAAGCAGAGTCATGCAGTGGTCCAGTCGGCGCGGTCTTGATGCTAGAAGCCACAGGTTGTTCAGAAGTCAACACAGAGCTTGTAAGGACGAGGGTTCACTTGACAGAAACAGGGTAAATGGTTAAGGTTAGGGTTAAGGTTATGGCAGTGGCGGCTGGTGACAATTATTCTAGGTGGGGCGGAACTATGTGTTGGGGAAAGGGGTTCCGCACGGACAATATTGTCGGTTGCTTTCCTGTCTGCAAATCAGTTCTGGTTGCGTAATTATTTAAGGCAACCAACTTGCGTCTAGCCACACGGAGCTCTGCCGCGGCAGCATTATGTAGCCCTAATTCCCCCTCTTTCAACATCGACAGCTAGCTCAACTGGTTGCCTTGCTGTTTTTTTTTTTTTTTTAACGTGCATTCTTTCGCCGGTTAAGTTTAGGCATTGTTTCGGAGTTGGTTAAGTTTAGGCATTGTTTCGGAGTTGGTTAAGTTTAGGCATTGTTTCGGAGTTGGTTAAGTTTAGGCATTGTTTCGGAGTTGGTTAAGTTTAGGCATTGTTTCGGAGTTGGTTAAGTTTAGGCATTGTTTCGGAGTTGGTTAAGTTTAGGCATTGTTTCGGAGTTGGTTAAGTTTAGGCATTGTTTCGGAGTTGGTTAAGTTTAGGCATTGTTTCGGAGTTGGTTAAGGTTAGAAGGGTTAAGTTTAGGCACTGCTCCAGGACAGTCCCCCCCTCCCAGCAGTAAGACCTATAGGCTCCAGGACAGTCCCCCCCTCCCAGCAGTAAGACCTATAGGCTCCAGGACAGTCCCCCCCTCCCAGCAGTAAGACCTATAGGCTCCAGGACAGTCCCCCCCCCCCCCCCCTCCCAGCAGTAAGACCTATAGGCTCCAGGACAGTTCCCCCCAGTTCCCCCTTCGGTAGTGTGGTAGTGAAAGGGTTAACCTGTAGTGTGGTAGTGAAAGGTTAACCTTCTGTAGTGTGGTAGTGAAAGGTTAACCTTCTGTAGTGTGTTAGTGAAAGGTTAACCTTCCGTAGTGTGGTAGTGAAAGGTTAACCTTCTGTAGTGTGGTAGTGAAAGGTTAACCTTCTGTAGTGTGGTAGTGAAAGGTTAACATTCTGTAGTGTGGTAGTGAAAGGGTTAACCTTCTGTAGTGTGGTAGTGAAAGGGTAACCTTATGTAGTGTGGTTGTGAAAGGTTAACCTTCTGTAGTGTGGTAGTGAAAGGTTAACCTTCTGTAGTGTGGTAGTAAAGGGTTAACCTTCTGTAGTGTGTTAGTGAAAGGTTAACCTTCCGTAGTGTGGTAGTGAAAGGTTAACCTTCTGTAGTGTGGTAGTGAAAGGTTAACCTTCTGTAGTGTGGTAGTGAAAGGTTAACTGTCTGTAGTGTGGTAGTGAAAGGGTTAACCTTCTGTAGTGTGGTAGTGAAAGGGTAACCTTATGTAGTGTGGTTGTGAAAGGTTAACCTTCTGTAGTGTGGTAGTGAAAGGTTAACCTTCTGTAGTGTGGTAGTGAAAGGGTTAACCTTCTGTAGTGTGGTAGTGAAAGGTTAACCTTCTGTAGTGTGGTAGTGAAAGGGGTAACCTTCTGTACTGTGGTAGTGAAAGGGTTAACCTTCTGTAGTGTGGTAGTGAAAGGGTTAACCTTCTGTAGTGTGGTAGTGAAAGCTTAACCTTCTGTAGTGTGGTAGTGAAAGGGGTAACCTTCTGTAGTGTGGTAGTGAAAGGTTAACCTTCTGTAGTGTGGTAGTGAAAGGTTAACCGTCTGTAGTGTGGTAGTGAAAAGGTTAACCTTCTGTAGTGTGGTAGTGAAAGGTTAACCTTCTGTAGTGTGGTAGTGAAAGGTTAACCGTCTGTAGTGTGGTAGTGAAAAGGTTAACCTTTTGTAGTGTGGTAGTGAAAGGGTAACCTTCTGTAGTGTGGTAGTGAAAGGTTAACCTTCGGTAGTGTGGTAGTGAAAGATTAACCTTCGGTAGTGTGGTAGTGAAAGGGTTAACCTGTAGTGTGTAGTGAAAGGTTAACCTTCTGTAGTGTGGTAGTAAAGGGTTAACCTTCTGTAGTGTGTTAGTGAAAGGTTAACCTTCCGTAGTGTGGTAGTGAAAGGTTAACCTTATGTAGTGGGGTAGTGAAAGGGTTAACCTTCTGTAGTGTGGTAGTGAAAGGGTAGCCTTCTGTTGTGTGGTAGTGAAAGGGTTAACCTTCTGTAGTGTGGTAGTGAAAGGGTAGCCTTCTGTTGTGTGGTAGTGAAAGGGTTAACCTTCTGTAGTGTGGTAGTGAAAGGGTTAACCTTCTGTAGTGTGGTAGTGAAAGGTTAACCTTCTGTAGTGTGGTAGTGAAAGGTTAACCTTCTGTAGTGTGGTAGTGAAAGGGTAACCTTCTGTAGTGTGGTAGTGAAAGGTTAACTTTCTGTAGTGTGGTAGTGAAAGGGTAAACCTTCTGTAGTGTGGTAGTGAAAGGTTAACCTGTAGTGTGGTAGTGAAAGGTTAACCGTCTGTAGTGTGGTAGTGAAAGGTTAACCTTCTGTAGTGTGGTAGTGAAAGGGTAACCTTCTGTAGTGTGGTAGTGAAAGGGTAACCGTCTGTAGTGTGGTAGTGAAAGGTTAACCGTCTGTAGTGTGGTAGTGAAAGGTTAACCTTTTGTAGTGTGGTAGTTAAAGGTTAACCTTCTGTAGTGTGGTAGTGAAAGGTTAACCTTCTGTAGTGTGGTAGTGAAAGGTTAACCTTCTGTAGTGTGGCAGTGAAAGGGTTAACCTTCTGTAGTATGGTAGTGAAAGGGTAACCTTCTGTAGTGTGGTAGTGAAAGGGTAACCGTCTGTAGTGTGGTAGTGAAAGGTTAACCGTCTGTAGTGTGGTAGTGAAAGGGTAACCTTCTGTAGTGTGGTAGTGAAAGGTTAACCTTCGGTAGTGTGGTAGTGAAAGATTAACCTTCGGTAGTGTGGTAGTGAAAGGGTTAACCTGTAGTGTGTAGTGAAAGGTTAACCTTCTGTAGTGTGGTAGTAAAGGGTTAACCTTCTGTAGTGTGTTAGTGAAAGGTTAACCTTCCGTAGTGTGGTAGTGAAAGGTTAACCTTATGTAGTGTGGTAGTGAAAGGTTAACCTTCTGTAGTGTGGTAGTGAAAGGTTAACCTTCTGTAGTGTGGTAGTGAAAGGTTAACATTCTGTAGTGTGGTAGTGAAAGGGTTAACCTTCTGTAGTGTGGTAGTGAAAGGGATAACCGTCTGTAGTGTGGTAGTGAAAGGTTAACCTTCTGTAGTGTGGTAGTGAAAGGTTAACCTTCTGTAGTGTGGTAGTGAAAGGGGTAACCGTCTGTAGTGTGGTAGTGAAAGGTTAACCTTCTGTAGTGTGGTAGTGAAAGGTTAACCTTCTGTAGTGTGGTAGTGAAAGGGGTAACCGTCTGTAGTGTGGTAGTGAAAGGTTAACCTTCTGTAGTGTGGTAGTGAAAGGTAAACCTTATGTAGTGTGGTAGTGAAAGGGTTAACCTTTTGTAGTGTGGTAGTTAAAGGTTAACCTTCTGTAGTGTGGTAGTGAAAGGTTAACCTTCTGTAGTGTGGTAGTGAAAGGTTAACCTTCTGTAGTGTGGTAGTGAAAGGGTTAACCTTCTGTAGTGTGGTAGTGAAAGGGTGACCTTCTGTAGTGTGGTAGTGAAAGGGTAACCGTCTGTAGTGTGGTAGTGAAAGGGTTAACCGTCTGTAGTGTGGTAGTGAAAGGTTAACCTTCTGTAGTGTGGTAGTGAAAGGTTAACCTTCTGTAGTGTGGTAGTGAAAGGTTAACCTTCTGTAGTGTGGTAGTGAAAGGTTAACCTTCTGTAGTGTGGTAGTGAAAGAGTTAACCTTCTGTAGTGTGGTAGTGAAAGGGTTAACCTTCTGTAGTGTGGTAGCGAAAGGGTAACCTTCTGTAGTGTGGTAGTGAAAGGTTAACCTTCTGTAGTGTGGTAGTGAAAGGTTAACCTTCTGTAGTGTGGCAGTGAAAGATTAACCGTCTGTAGTGTGGTAGTGAAAGGTTAACCTTCTGTAGTGTGGTAGTGAAAGGTTAACATTCTGTAGTGTGGTAGTAAAGGTTAACCTTCTGTAGTGTGGTAGTGAAAGGTTAACCGTCTGTAGTGTGGTAGTGAAAGGGTTAACCTTCTGTAGTGTGGTAGTGAAAGGGTTAACCTTCTGTAGTGTGGTAGTGAAAGGTTAACCTTCTGTAGTGTGGTAGTGAAAGGTTAACCTTCTGTAGTGTGGTAGTTAAAGGTTAACCTTCTGTAGTGTGGTAGTGAAAGGTTAACCTTCTGTAGTGTGGTAGTGAAAGGTTAACCCTCTGTAGTGTGGTAGTGAAAGGTTAACCTTCTGTAGTGTGGTAGTTAAAGGTTAACCTTCTGTAGTGTGGTAGTGAAAGGTTAACCTTCTGTAGTGTGGTAGCGAAAGGGTAACCTTCTGTAGTGTGGTTGTGAAAGGGTAACCGTCTGTAGTGTGGTAGTGAAAGGTTAACCTTCTGTAGTGTGGTAGTGAAAGGGTTAACCTTCTGTAGTGTGGTAGCGAAAGGGTAACCTTCTGTAGTGTGGTAGTGAAAGGGTAACCTTCTGTAGTGTGGTAGTGAAAGGGTTAATGTTCCGGGGAGGGAAGCGTCACAGAGACAAAGCACAAGCTCCATATTCTCCACTGCCGAAGGAAACCAATAACTCGTGGACATTTGCCAGTTAGAGCTTATAGGGACGGTGATGTAATGTTTATACAATATAGGAATATTTCACTTCGCTGTCAAAGCAGCGACTCACCTGCGTTTATTCAATCCCCAAAGAATCCACTGCAGGAGGCGGGGAGACAATGATCCGTCTGTCACTGGGGGGCCGGGCCACTGGCTCCACACACCTGAGAGGACTGCACACGTCCGCTCCCTCGGCTGGGCCCCGCGCTCCGTGCAGATGCAGAGATAGAAAGCGATACGTGGGCTTGATGCCCCTGAACTCGCCACTTACAGGACCACGTTTCTGACAGGTTTACACGTCAAAGCCCTTCTCTGGTGGAGGTGGGAGCCTGTGGGGAGGAAGCCAGGCCCGGATTACAGACCGGGGGAAGTCCCGGGGCCCCCAGACTACCAGGGAGCCCCAGACCACCAGGGAGCCCCAGACTACCAGGGAGCCCCAGACCACCAGGGAGCCCCAGACTACCAGGGAGCCCCAGACCAACAGGGAGCCCCAGACCAACAGGGAGCCCCAGACCACCAGGGAGCCCCAGACCACCAGGGGCCCCAGACCACCAGGGGCCCCAGACCACCAGGGGCCCCAGACCACCAGGGAGCCCCAGACCACCAGGGAGCCCAGACCACCAGGGAGCCCCAGACCACCAGGGGCCCCAGACCACCAGGGGCCCCAGACCACCAGGGAGCCCCAGACCACCAGGGAGCCCCAGACCACCAGGGAGCCCCAGACCACCAGGGAGCCCCAGACCACCAGGGAGCCCCAGACCACCAGGGAGCCCCAGACCAACAGGGAGCCCCAGACCACCAGGGAGCCCCAGACCACCAGGGGCCCCAGACCACCAGGGGCCCCAGACCACCAGGGAGCCCAGACCACCAGGGAGCCCAGACCACCAGGGAGCCCAGACCACCAGGGAGCCCCAGACCACCAGGGGCCCCAGACCACCAGGGAGCCCCAGACCACCAGGGGCCCCAGACCACCAGGGGCCCCAGGATTCTCGTGTTTATGAACTGCCCTCATTTCACTAATGCCAGTTGTAATATGTGGCCCTGCATGATCTCAATACTGTTTACACCACCGGAGCAAAGTGTGTCCAAAAGGCCCTCGAAATAAGTATTGCAATGCTGTTCTTATATTTTTTAAATGTTCTTCCCGAGGGAACATTGTCCCCTGATGGAAAGGGAGGCCCACAGCAGCTTTTTGGCCCCGGGCCCCTATATTGTAATAATCCGGCCCTGGTCAGATGATGTTTGAAAATGACATGCAGGGAAGTGGAGGCAGTTTGTTGATGAGGATCACTGTGAGGAAGAGGATGATGATGATGAGGAACAGTCTCTGCTGGTCCTCAGTTAAGCCCTCATTTTGTTTGTTTGTACTGTATGTGGTTTAATCTACACTGTCTCTTCAAATACATACATAGAGCATAACCTCTGGGTATCGTAGGTGTTATGGTTCCGTCTCTAGAACAAGGAAAAGAGGCTATGTGTCTGTCAGGAGGTCTGTGTCATTAATCAAAGATAATTCAGGCCATTGTGACATCATCATCATCATCATCATCATCATCGTCATCGTCATCATCATCATCATCATCATCATCATCATCGAGAGGAAGCTGCTTGTTAATCTGAAGTAACACACGTAACTAAATCACAGTTCAGACGACCAAACCCAAACAAAGACGAGGTAAAAACCCTTTCAAGTAGAAGCACTGATCTGAGTCCCGTGCTAGTTCTGTGTATCTATTGTCCTCTGCCCTCTGCCCTCTGAGCACTGATCCTAGATCAGGCCTTATGTACAGTAGATGAGCCTGGGCACACCTCTCTGTGCTGTACGTGCTGCCTGGGCACAGTGGGCACACCTCTCTGTGCTGTACGTGCTGCCTGGGCACAGAGGGCACACCTCTCTGTGCTGTACGTGCTGCCTGGGCACAGTGGGCACACCTCTCTGTGCTGTACGTGCTGCCTGGGCACAGTGGGCACACCTCTCTGTGCTGTACGTGCTGCCTGGGCACAGTGGGCACACCTCTCTGTGCTGTACGTGCTGCCTGGGCACAGTGGGCACACCTCTCTGTGCTGTACGTGCTGCCTGGGCACAGTGGGCACACCTCTCTGTGCTGTACGTGCTGCCTGGGCACAGTGGGCACACCTCTCTGTGCTGTACGTGCTGCCTGGGCACAGTGGGCACACCTCTCTGTGCTGTATGTGCTGCCTGGGCACAGTGGGCACACCTCTCTGTGCTGTACGTGCTGCCTGGGCGCAGTGGGCACACCTCTCTGTGC